>NC_083232.1:11800795-11999512 GCF_032191835.1 Heteronotia binoei
CTCCAGCCGAGCGCCTTTCGGAGAAAGACTTTGATTGACATTCCGGCTGAGGCGGTGTAGCCCCGCCCACCCTCCCATTCGCTCCGCCCTCCCCTCCTCCCGCCGAGCGCCTTTCGGAGGAAGACTTTGATGGACAGCCCGGCTGAGGCGTTGTAGCCCCGCCTCCCCGCCTCCAGCCGAGCGCCTTTTCTGGGGGAGCTTGATTGACAGCCGGGCTGAGGCGGCCTGACCCCGCCCCGTTGTTTACCGCTCCGCGGGGCCTGGGCCGGGCCAGGCGCGGCCTCGCTTTCCATGTTCTCGCCTGAGGAGGCGGCGGCGGCGCCCTCCTTCCTCCTCCTCCTCAGTGGCTGGGCGGGCGGGGGAGGCGGTGCCTGCGAGGGGCGCTGACAGGCGGGAGCGCGGCCGCCGGGGCTGGTGTGCTGCGAGCGGGCTGAGGGGAGGCTGCTGTGGCGCAGCACGGAGACGCCGGACGCCGCCGCCGCCGCAGGGCCCCCTCCCCTCTTCCGCCCTCCCTCCCTGCGGGTGGCGCCTCCCGCCCCCCTCAGAGCTGCTGGCCGCGGGGAAGGGGGCAGGGGGGGGCGGGGAGGGGGCGAGCGCGATGAGGTAATCCCCGGGGGAGGGCCAGCGGAGGAGGGAGGGGGCGCTTAGGAGTCTCCTGGGGGGAGGGGTAAAGGAGTTGGGGTGGTTTGAGGGGGAGGCCTCAGGTGGGGTAGCTGGGAGGGGGAGAGGTAAAGGAGTTGGGGTGGTTTGAGGGGGAGGCCTCAGGTGGGGTAGTTGGGAGGGGAGAGGTAAAGGAGTTGGGGTGGTTTGAGGGGGAGGCCTCAGGTGGGGTAGTTGGGAGGGGGAGAGGTAAAGGAGTTGGGGTGGTTTGAGGGGGAGGCCTCAGGTGGGGTAGTTGGGAGGGGGAGAGGTAAAGGAGTTGGGGTGGTTTGAGGGGAGGCCTCAGGTGGGGTAGCTGGGAGGGGGAGAGGTAAAGGAGTTGGGGTGGTTTGAGGGGAGGCCTCAGGTGGGGTAGTTGGGAGGGGGAGAGGTAAAGGAGTTGGGGTGGTTTGAGGGGGAGGCCTCAGGTGGGGTAGTTGGGAGGGGGAGAGGTAAAGGAGTTGGGGTGGTTTGAGGGGAGGCCTCAGGTGGGGTAGTTGGGAGGGGGAGAGGTAAAGGAGTTGGGGTGGTTTGAGGGGGAGGCCTCAGGTGGGGTAGTTTGAGGGGAGGTCTCAGGTGGGGTAGTTGGGAGGGGAGAGGTAAAGGAGTTGGGGTGGTTTGAGGGGGAGGCCTCAGGTGGGGTAATTGGAGGGGGAGAGGTAAAGGAATTGGGGTGGTTTGAGGGGAGGCCTCAGGTGGGGTAGTTTGAGGGGGAGGTCTCAGGTGGGGTAGTTGGGAGGGGGAGAGGTAAAGGAGTTGGGGTGGTTTGAGGGGGAGGCTCAGGTGGGGTAGTTTGAGGGGGAGGTCTCAGGTGGGGTAGTTGGGAGGGGGAGAGGTAAGGAATTGGGGTAGTGCGGAGGGGTAAGGGAGGAACCTGGGGGCAGTTGAAGGGGGGTAGGTAACTAGGGTAGGCATGGGGAAGACTTTTAAGAGGAATGACAGATGAGGGGCATCTGGGTTTAGGCTCCTTTTGGGGGGTTAGGTTATTTTGGGTTATTTTTTCTGAAGGAGATGCAAATGAGTTGTTGGGGGTCGATTTAGGAGCCTCAGGGCAAGCAGGGGGGTTGCAGGGAACAGGGGGAGCTAGTGCTTTCCTCCCTGAACCCTTTTGGAAAAAATATTTTCAGCTGTCTTAAGGTGGTTTGGGTTTTTTTTGGGGGGGGGGTGAAAGGGGATATTGGACTTGTGCTGGGTTTATTTTTCTCCTTTGGACTGGCACAAGGTTCTAGCTTTTTTAGTGGTGTGGGCTTTTTGGGGATTTGGATTTGCGCCCCCCCCCCCGATTTTTTTTTAACTCCCTCTGCCTTGGAAGAAGGGACAAGGACGAGGTGCTACGGAAGGGGACTTGTCTGCCTGCTGCCTTTTTTATTTAAAAAAATTACATTTTGGGGAGACGGGGCTTTGCTTTGCTCCTAGAATAGTGGTTGTTGCTCGTTTTTTTCCCCCACGTAAAAATCCACCTATTGATTTCCTGAAAGGAAAAATAAAAAGAGAATCCATAAACGCACACCGAACCTGCCTCTGGGAGGGAGATAGCCAGGTGAATACATCCTCCGGTTTCCATGGACAACCCGTCCATTATCACCCAGGTGACTAACCCCAAAGAGGAAGAAATCCTGTCTTGCGCTCAGGATAAAGGTGAGAGCCTCGCATGTATAGGTGCATTGTGCTGCTCTGATGTTTGCCTGCAAATGTTCCTTTAAGTGATGTTCTGACCAGGTTCCTTCCTATCACTGGCTGTGTACATTCTGAGCTTGAAGTTTCTGGATTAGCCGCTGCTCCTTGGATCTGTTTCAGTTGAAATTTACGTAACTTGTATCCCGCTGTAAATCAAGACGGCTACAGTTATTGAGGTGGAAATGCATTGGTGTCTCAGTGTACGTTTGTTTCAACTTCCAGCTGGAGGCTAGTGTAACCTTGTTGTTCTGCCAGCTAGAGTTTGGGTTGATTCCAGACATTAGGGAGGCAGACCTTTATTGAACTTATTTCGGATGGTTTCGAAAACTCAGCAGTTGAGCACTGAGGAATTGCATTTAGGGAAGAGTCCTGGTGTCAAGATCATTTGCTGGATAAAAGTAAAATGACCAGGCTAGAGACATTTTGTTTTAAGGTTGGTATTGAATCTAGGGCGTGTTTGCGTTTAGCATGGTTGGGCAAAGCTGATTGTTTTTGGCTGTAAATGTTCAAGTCCTGAATAAGCAAACCTGATTTGGAGTTGCCTTTACAATTCAAAAGCCTGGGGCCAAAGCATTGGTCTTTTATTTTCTTTCAGCAAGAAGGAGGTTTGAATTTAAGAATAGGGTTGACGGACCAAAACTTTAGAAATAAGGGACAGCTTAAAGCTGTTTTTCTGATGTACACGGAATATAGATAATCCTGGAGAATAAAGGGTGCGAAACAATTCTGGCCTTGGCTTCTACTGTATAATACACATTTGCTCTTTTGAAAGGAGGAAAGGATAATAATTATTGATCATTCTGGGGCCTGTAAGCATTCAGAGTTATTTTCCCTGTATTTGGAGTGTTGAAACTCTTTGCTATGCTGTGATGCATGTTGTCTGCTCAAGTATTTATGGAGCATTTGCGTCTAGGCTGTTGTGGGCTGACTAGTGACAGGGGGTGGAGGTATCCTGCCTTGTGCTAGGGCTTTAGATTTCATATCTTTTCCATCTTTATCTGCCACACTAATTCTGGACACGAAAGCTTATACCCAGAATTAAACTTTGTTGGTCTTAAACTTATCGCTGGAATCAAACTTTGTTCCATTTATTTCTCCTGTTTTGGTAGAAGGGTCTTGTTTCCTTTAATATATATAGATAGTTTTATCACATAAGTCAATTTGTGAAATAAGAGTGAAGCCTGTTGGTATTTTGAGTTTGGGCTTGGGTTGCCAGGAGACCTGGAGAAAACTGTCCTGTCCCTTTAATGGAAACTTAATACGTGGAGGATATTTTTATTTAGTTAATAGGTCTGTATAATGAGGCAACAGTCCAAGAAGGTGCTTTTTGAAGAAAGGGAACAGAACTGTAGACTGTGCCCCTGTATATGATATATGTTGTTTGTATGGATTATTTTCCTTTTACTGTATCACTTTCTATTTGTGTGGTAGCATTTTCTGCATTGTTTGACATCGTTGTAATACCTTTTGCTTTGGTTCATTTTTTTGTAACCCCACTCCTGTTGCATTGCTCATTTAGATGTCTCATTCTGATGAGTGCATTAACTTGCACTTGCTACTCTGCCTTGAATCTCAGTGAGAGAGGCCAACCATAAATAAATAAATTGTGGTAAATGAAGACTCTCTTAAAGGGACAGGAATGAACATATGAAGCTGCCTTATACTGAATCAGACCCTCGGTCCATCAAAGTCAGTATTGTCTTCTCAGACTGGCAGCGGCTCTCCAGAGTCTCAAGCTGAGGTTTTTCACACCTATTTGCCTGGACCCTTTTTAGTTGGAGATGCCGGGGATTGAACCTGGGACCTTCTGCTTCCCAAGCAGATGCTCTACCGCTGAGCCACCGTCCCTCCCCAAAAGAATCCTGTTTGTTTGTTTTGCAGGCCTGTCGGCACCCAAACTAGAAGAGTTTCTCAGCTCTCCTTACCCATGGTTAACTGGTAGCAGGCTGTGAGGTAGTGATTTACCAGCATAGTCTTAACTGTGAAGAAAGGCTATGTTGGAACTAGCATTTAAAAAAAAAATGACTAATGCTAAACACGGTTCACTGCTCAGCAAACCCTGGTCTATGTTACGGCTGACACAGATAATTATGGTAAGTTTGCAGTGGGAAGCTCGTGGGTCTTTGATCCTGCGACCTATTCCTGCTTTCTCAACTGGCTGAAAGATCAGAGCATTTCATTTGCCCCGGCTGTGGTATTTCTCAGTGTTGGTGTTCAGAGTGGCACATGCAAAGACGTATCAACCAGCTGAATAGCTGACAACAACTCGGCATTTTGCTCGTTACAAAAAACCTGTCTGCAGCCTTCTTTTGAGGCAGGTTAATTGATACAAGAGTCGAACAAAAAAGGATAGAGTGAGAGAGTCTTTGCTTTTCATGGAAGCTTCAGATGTTAGAGGACAAACAGGGAGTCGCTGTGTTTATGGTCCGCTTGCAAGTTGGATGTACGTCAGGTTGTCCGTTGTAAGAAACAGAATGCCTGATTAAATGGGCCCTTAGTTTGATGAGGCCAGGCGGGTTCCACATTCTTGGGAATTGCCATCTGTGCCCACTCTGAAGGAGTAGTAAAACCATTCCAGGCATCCATATATCTGCTTACCCTCCAGTGAATCCACCCATGAGTAGAATGCCTGGCACCACACACATCATCCGCTTGGCACTCTGCTTAGAACTGTGGTTTTGGAGATGATGAGAAATAGTCTCTGTTCCTTACCTTGTCCAAACCACTGCACAAATGAGAGAGAGAGAGAGCCCTCCCTCCCAATCCCTCAAAGTGTGCCAGAGGATTGGGAAGGGAGTAGGGATTTGTGGGAACTGCAAATAACTAGCTGGCTAGGGAGTCGAGCAAACATTTGTGGGTCTCTGAACTTTACACTGAAGATTTTTTTTTACATGCTTAAAAGCATGAGAATAAAAGCGTGAGATAACATAAATGACTTGCTGCACATTAAACAATACCCACTGCTGCTTTTGCTACATGCATGTCTTGCCACTGAGAAGCAGAGGATGATGTATTTTAGTTTGATTACACACCTGTGAAATAGGATTGGCAGAGAAACAAGTCACTCGCTTAAAGATGCCCACTGAGTTTAATGACTAACGTGGATTTCCCAGGTTGAGATCCAGCGGGCATTCCAGCAAGACCAGCGCACCAATTAATAATGCTATTTGTGCACCCTCTGCTCGAGTCCAGTCGCCGCCGTTTGTTTTTCTTATGCTGTGGTGTTGTCCTGCAGGGCAAAGCAAATACGGCCTGGTGTCGAAAGAGGGCAAAGTTAGTAAATATGGGCAGTCCTGTTTGATCAGTGGAAGAAATGAATTCTTTCCAGCCAGCTGAAGAAATTGGCCGCTGTGGATGTGTACTACTTCAGGTTGCTCAGTTGAATTATAACACGCTTCTGATAGGATTACACTTTTAAAATAGCTTTATATTAATTAATTGGGAGAATGTTTTGTTGGGTGTTTCCAAAAGCACAGATAGCTACTTAAAGTACTGTACCTTAGAAAATAAATTTGGAAGAATTTTGCTTTACCCTTGTATTTCTGACAAGGATTTTTTTTTTTTTAAAGAGACCTGTTGTAAAGATCAAAAAATGGTGGTATGTAATGTGCTTGAAAATGAGGTAAATTTGGAGGTATCAATCAGTACTGCCCCGATCTTTGAAATCCTAAGATGTGTTGCCCATTGACACTGTTACTTCTAAGATGTGGTGTCACTGCAGTCTTAAAGCTGACTGTACTAGTCTGTAGGAGTTTCTAATGAGGCATATTTGGGAATGTTTGTTGTGCCTGCATGGAGGATGAAGCTTGGGCATGGTGGTAGATGAGCATCTTTGGGCCGTTACTATCAATGCACCAAGTCTGAAAATAAGGGTACAGTTCTTGGTATTTGCCCTACACTTGTGGAACTCCTTATCTGGACTCTTATCTGGGAGAACCAGGTTTGATTCCCCACTCCTCCACTTGCACCTGCTGGCATGGCCTTGGGTCAGCCATAGCTCTGGCAGAGGTTGTCCTTGAATGGGCAGCTGCTGTGAGAGTCCTCTCAGCCCCACCCACCTCACAGGGTGTCTGTTGTGGGGGAGGAAGATAAAGGAGATTGTGAGCCACTCTGAGATTCAGAGTGGAGGGCGGGATATAAATCCAATATCTTCTTCTTCTTCTTCATCCAGAAGTGTGTCCAAGTAGGATTACGAACAGTTTCCAAGAAAGTTATGTGGTGTACTGGTTAAAGTGTTGGATTAGGATCCAGAAGAAGCAGGTTCAAATCCCCGCTCTGCCATGGAACCTTGCTGGTTGAACTTGGGGGTGGTGGCTACAAGCATAGACAGCTTTGAGAGGGAATTGGATAAGCATATGGAGCAGAGGTCCATCAGTGGCTATTAGCCACAGCATATTGTTGGAACTCTCTGTCTGGGGGCAGTGATGCTCTGTATTCTTGGTGCTTGGCGGGGCAACAGTGGGAGGGCTTCTAGCCCCACTGGTGGACCTCCTGATGGCACTTGGAGGTTTTTTGGCCACTGTGTGACACAGAGTGTTGGACTGGATGGGCCATTGACCTGATCCAACATGGCTTCTCTTCGGTTCTTATGTTCTTATATTGTAATAGATTTTTTTCCTTTGGTAGATATTAAGTTGTCCTCTGTCCCATGCACTTGGAGAGCAGTGGAAATGAAACTGAACTATCTAAACAAATGCATCTAGATTTTCAGCTTTTTGCATGGAAAGAGTGTATTTAAATTTAAAATAAAACTATAAAAGGTCAAGTAACCTTCAAGTAAAAAACCTGATTTTCTATTCCATTTATAAAAATGATTTCATGCACAACTTTTAAACCTTAGAGCCCCGTGGCGCAGAGTGTTAAAGCTGCAGTACTGCAGCCCTAAGCTCTGCTCACGACCTGAGTTCGATCCCTGGCGGAAGACGGGTTTTCAGGTAGCCGGCTCGAGGTTGACTCAGCCTTCCATCCTTCCGAGGTTGGCAAAATGAGTACCCAGCTTGCTGGGGGGAAAGCGTAGATGACTGGGGAAGGCAATGGCAAACCGCCCCGTCAAAAGTCTGCCGTGAAAACGTTGTGAAAGCAATGTCACCCCAGAGTCAGAAACGACTGGTGCTTGCACAGGGGACCTTTCCTTTCCTTTAAACCTTAGGCCCTCCAATTCAGTGGGTGTTACGATTCAGTGCCTTGACCAGGATAGCCCAGGTAAGCCTGATCTCAACGGATCTTGTAAGCTAAGCAGGGCATATTTGAATGGGAGACCCCCAAGGAACACCAGGGTTGTGCCGTGGAGGCAGGCAATGGCAAACCACCTCTGAACATCTCTTGCCTTGAAAACCCTGCAGGGTTGCCATAAGTCAGCTATGACTCACGCACACACATACACACACACAATGCCACAACTCATATATGACTTCGGTTCCATTAAGGAAGTACAAAAATGGTAGCTTATTCTGTGGACATCTTACTTTGCTCAGTAGTACCTCTTGATCAACATTTGCATTCAGCTTGCTCTTGGAGTCATTGCAGACCATTGGTATCATCTGAATTTCTTTTGAAAGAACTGCATTTCAAAAACTGCTGTACGAAAAGAGAAGTAACGCAGTTGTTGAATTCTTTAATAGCATGGTTGTTGGGGAACACAAGTTGTCTTTGCAACAAACAATTCTTTCTAGCAGCTGAAATGTTTCAACGTAATCATACAGAAAGCATTGTGCTAGCTCAGGAGTGGCCAGACTTGCTTAACGTAAGACCCACATAGGATAAAGTCAGATGTGTGAGAGCTGCAAGACATGAATGTCAGATGTAGGAAGGCAGGTAGACAAATAGATTGGGGGGGGGGGGTGAAGAGGGAGAGAGAGGTGGAAGGAAAACAACTTTAACTTTAAATGCCTTCTTCAGGCTGCCACCCAGCTCGCCTTGGAGAAGTGAATTAAAGAGATGGATGCAGTGGGGGCTTCAGGAGCCACACAATATATGTGAAAGAGCCACCTGTGGATCCCGAGCTACAGTTTGGCCACCCTTGTGCTAGCCCCTTTATGCTTTCTTGATGTCACCTTTGTTCTACCTGAAGTGGGCAGTTAACACTCTGTGACATTATAAGCTCAGAGTTACAACATTCAGATTTAACCAAGTGTGGAGGGGGTCTTCTTTCCTGCACTTGCTGGAGAGGTTGTTACATGCAAAATGAGAAGCCTTCACCTGGATTGAGGTGTTGACTCTTGATATTTATGCTGCAAGGCTTGCAGCATAAATATCAAGAGTCAGCACCTCAATCCAGGTGAAGGCTTCTGGTTTTGTGTGTAACAACCTCTCCAGCATACAAAATATACTGCAATAAAAGGCCTTCTAGTAGTTCCTCCCACCCAAATCTTGTAGATCCTCCCACCGAAGATCTTATGTTAATATAAATTGTTTTGCATATCGGAATTAACAATTATGTGAAGATTCCTTGTTCTCATAAGAACAGTGATTATAGATGCACGTTATGGAGCTCCTGTTCATGTTGATGAAGAATTTCTACACTGCCATGTAATATTGATTTGGATGGCTCAAGTTAGCCTGATCTTATTGGAAGCTAAGCGAGATCGGCCGTGGTCAATTCTTCGATGGGAGACCATCAAGGGATGCCAGGGTTTGCCAGCTCTGTTTGTCTCTTGTCTTGGAAATCCTACATGCGTTGCCATAAGTTGTCTGCAACTTGATGGCACTTTCCACCACCACTAGTAGTCAAACTGATCCAGAATTAGTCAAAAGTGGGTTTCCATCTGAGCTATGCTTACCTTGCATTAATACTTTTAATTAATGTAGCCAGGGGTGTCAAATTCATTTGTTATGAGGGCTGGATCTGATATAAATGATCTGATATAAATGAGTTGTACCTTCTGGATATAAATAACTTTGTTGGACCGGGCCATGTCGGACCAGGCCATGTGTATACCTATTCAAGATTAGGTAGCAGAGATATGAACTTTATAAAGAACACAGACAAGCACAATTAAAGGGTTAAAAAAAACCCTTAAAACAGCACTTGTTGGTATTAAAGGTCCTTTCTTTGTATCTTTCCTGTGCAATCCAGAAAACTGGGCAAAGGAAGCTCTGGCTCCTTCCTTCCTCAGGCGACCAGGAGGGAGAAAGGAAAAGAGGCTTGGCTCAGTAGCTCTGCTGTGCGATTGAGAGAGCCTGAAAAAACAAGCTCTGTCTTCCCCCCTTCTTCCCCAATGGAGGAGCCTCAGTCAATGGAGAAAATAAGAGGTTTTGCTCTGTAGCTCCTGTGCAATTGAGCAAGCCTTGAAAAGCAAACTGTGATGCAGAAGGAAGCAAGAGAGAGGGAGAAGGAAGCAGATGACAGCCAGTTGCTCAGCGGCCTGATTCAGCCCCCGGGTCGCATGTTTGACACCACTGATGTAGAGTGTTAATTCTTTAAATAGACGTAATAACTAAACAGGCTGCTTTATAATAACCTAAAAGTATAATTTAGTAAATTATTTTTTTTTTCATTTTAACAATTTATTGAGGTAAATAAATTTTAAGTGATTGTATGTACCTAGACTTTTTAATGAGATTATTTACTTGTCTCCATATTGATGCCATATGATTAACGTGTAGAAACATTAAAAAGGAAGCGCTCTTCCATGGGATGTGGATCTCTTACATAATAACCGGAAAATATAATGTTGATGGATGAAACATGTGAAAAAGAACAGAAAGTTCTCCAGATCATCTGAATAGTCTTTTCTAATTTTATGTAATGCACAGCTCAGTCTTGCACATTTTTGTGCTCCAGAAGGTACAGAGAAAGCTGGGAATTCTGCCTGTTTGGTTCTCAGAAATCTGATCAAGCGGGAGGCCAGGGAGTTTTCATCTTATTGAGCTGTTGGAAAAAGAAGGGGAGAAACCATTGCTTTCTCACAAGAGGCTTGATCTGACATTTCCTAAACCACTGTAGCCTCCCCCCCCCCCCGCCATGTTATCAGTATTAGCCACAGCTTATCGTTGGAACTCTCTGTCTGGGGCAGTGATGCTCTGTATTCTTGGGCTTGAGGGGGCACAGTGAAAGGGCTTCTAGCCCTACTGGTGGACCTCTTAATGTTTCTTGGGTTTTTTGGCCATATTGTGACACAGAGTGTTGAACTGGATGGGCCATTGACCTGACCCAACATGGCTTCTCTTACGTTCTTAAGGGAAAACCCCCAGGCACGTGGATTGAAGTTGAAAAACGAAGTGATGCTTAGGATGAGATGATCAATAAGATACAGCTTACATGCGCTAAACTTGATAAAGTTGACGTGGCTTGTTGATTGATAACCACTAAAACAGTTAATCCAGCTATTATTGTGAATTCTGTATTCTTTCCCCTGTAATATGGTTGATGCGTCTGAAAACAGGCTTGTTTTCCTGCAAAACATTCTTCAGCTGACTTCGTGTCTTTCGTAGTTTTGGACTCTTTCTTCCATTTTAAAACTCTTTTGCTATCAAGTCACAGCTGACTTATGGTAATTCTGTGGGTTTTCAAGGCAAGAGACTGTGAGAGGTGGTTTGTCACTGACTGTTTCTGCATAGCAACTCTGGACTTCCTTGGTGGTCTCCTATCCAAGTCCTAACCAGGGCCAATCCTGCTTTGCTTCTGAGTTCTGATGAGATCAGGCTAGCCTTTTATAATTACCAAGAGTTTTTTGACATGTTTCCATGTTGAGTGATATTTGTTGATACAGTCTTGTTGTATATATTTAAGTGAGCCTTTAACTTAGAAGTGTAGTCTGCAAATCCTTTGTTTAACATGTGCTATATGTTGCCGTAGGCCATCATGAGGTTGCCTTATACTGAATCAAACTATCAGTCTGTCACAACTCGGGGGGGGGGGGGATTACCAATTGCTGCCACCACTCTGGGTTAAGGGTCTCCCTTGAGAAGGCCCAGAGTTCCCTCCCAAGCCCTTCAGGCTTCCTTTAGCTTAGGCCAAATAATAGGCGTGAGGATCAGGCAGAGTGAGCAACAGGAAAAAAAGGTTTATTTAAAAGATCAGTCAATGCAGTACAACAAACAAGGTGCATTAAACAGGAAAAGGGGTGAGGGGAAAATAAACAAATGCCCTAATGCGTCTCTCTATACAGTCCCTACTCTTAATACCAACACTTACCCCCTTGGGTAAGGGATCTTTCCCCTGCTGAAAACTCTCAAGGCTACAGCCTGCCTCCAGCTCAGCCTTCCTGGGCTTGGCCGTTGTATCTTCTTCTCCCAGGCCCCACCCCTCTCTGGACCAGTTTCCCTCCAAAACCTTGCCACCCAATCAGTGGGACAGGAGGGATCCTGGGAAATGTAGACTTTTCAGTATAACTCCAAGGCAGGCTTCTCTGGAGCCTGTAGGCCACACTAGGCCCAGGATCATGACACAGTCCTTGAGAGTATTGTCTGCTCAGACTGGCAGCCGTGCTCCAGGGTCTCAGGCAGAAGTTTTTCACATCACCTACTGCCAGATCTTTTAACTGGAGATGCTGGGTGTTGAACCTGGGACCTTGTGCATGCCAAGCAGATGCTTTGTCTCTGAGTCACAGCCCCTCCCCTTGGAAGTTTATCCAGTGAACTCTATATTTACCTCTCCTCCTCTTATGGTAGGGATTCTAACCACAGCTTCATAACTTTGAGATATGCATTTCATGCTTAACACTGAATACTTAGGGATGGTGGCTCAGTGGTAGAGCACCTGCTTGGTAAGCAGAAGGTCCCAGGTTCAATCCCCGGCATCTCCAACTAAAAAGGGTCCAGGCAAATAGGTGTGGAAAACCTCAGCTTGTTGAGACCCTGGATAGCTGCTGCCAGTCTCAGTAGACAAGACTGACGTTGATTGACCTCAGGGTCTGATTCAATATAAGGCAGTTTCATACATTCATATGTACTTTTTGTCTACTCTCCAGCCCTCAATAATGCTGCTTGCTTCCAGTGTAGGAAAAATTGTTTCTTTTCTTTAGCTTTGAATTCCCCCCCCCCCCTCTCGTCTTTCTATTGGTAGATGTGTATACTCTATATTATGTGTTTTCTGCATTTGGAAATCCTAAATTCTGCCTGTGACTATTAAAGAATACCGTTCTATGAAATGTGTAAAACTGAATTGTTCAGCGGGACGTTCCTATAGAGAAAGCAGACCTGTGGTGTAGTGAAGCCACTTGGGAGGTGACCTCTATTAGGGATAATTCCCCCCCCCCTTTCAGTTCTTCTTCCAACTCATTGCATTGTACTGTTTTTACTAGCCCAGTCTCATCAGATCTCAGAAGCTGGGTCAATCTCCAAATACTACTAGGGTCGTGACACAGAGGCAGGCAATGGCAAACCATCTCTGAAACGTTTCTTGCCTTAAAAACAAGTTTAGCTCGCCACCTAGTGGTGCATCACATTGAAAGAGCTAGAACTTCTGGCTGCCAAACAATCTTAGGATCACCTGCTGTGCTACACAATGCTGTATGGTAAGAATAACTAGCAATCTTTGCTGTTAGACCCAAAGATTATCATGGTTTGTAATCTGCTTGCTGTTTGACTAAATGGCTTTGTGGCCCTAGGAATTTTTGCTGGTAGATTCGTATGTTATCATTATAGCTGGTTTTGGGGAGAGGGAATTATAAGCAAAGGAAATAAATAAAAGAAAGGTTCTATTTTGTCATCAACTTGCTGATTGACGTGTAACTTGCCTTGAATCCCAGTGAGAAAAGTGGACTGTAAATGAAAATATAGACTGGATTAAGTGAATAAGAATATAGTGTTGGGATCTTGTGCTAGTTAGTGCCAAATATGTTCTTATTTGGCATAGGGTTGTATAACTGAACAGAGTTAGAAAACTGTGTTGTGCTGTTATCTGTTGGAATAACAGTGCTAATTAAAGATATCTAACTGCAAAGTGATTGGTTTTTTTGATTTTTATCAGTTTCTTTTATCTGGCATGTTCAGCACACCATATTTGCTTTTGTGGCTCCACTGAATGTTTTAAGTGGCTATTCAGCTATAGAGCAGTCATCTTGGTGTAAAAAAGCAATCAATGTAGAGAAAATCTACAGTACCGTCTCTGTGAAAAAGAGTAGTTAAATTTAGAGCTTTCTCAGGAGATAGGAAATTATGGATGTCTGAAAACCCTAGGTCACTAAACTAGCGCAATTGTGATAACACTGTAAATTGATCCATTGTACTGAACTTAGCTGTAGGATTTCTGGTTTGAAGGCTAACAGTATTATCCTAAACAGAGTGATATGTTTTCTAACCCTTTTGACTTCAGTGGATTTAGAAGGGTGTAACCCATATTAGGTTTGTACTGTAAGCAGTGGAGTCTTATATTTATACATCTTATCTTCCCTAATGGGTAGAGCCAATTCGCCATTCTAATGTCCTAGCTTTAATATAGGGAACTGTTCTAGGTTTTCAGCTGAAAAGTAGTGTTCAGAAGTACTGAAGATGACCCACCTTAACCAGGGTTTTTTTTTTTTTTTTTGTAGCAGGAACTCTTTTGCATATTAGGTCACACACCCCTGATGTAGCCAGTCCTCCTGGAGCTTACAGTAGGCCCTGTAAGAAGAGCCCTGTAAGCTCTTGGAGGATTGGCTACATCATGGGGTGTGTGGCCTAATATGCAAAGGAGTTCCTGCTACAAAAAAAGCCCTGACCTTAACTGAGGCGTACGGTTATGTGTGTTTATTCCCAGGGAGATTTAAGAATACAGAAGGACTTTTGGCCCTGAGCCCTGCTTGCCAGGGAAAGGAGTGGGATATAAGTCAAATAAATAAATGTACAGTTCTCCACTTGTTTACAGCCAAGTATTGCTATACAGCTGTGACACATCACATTTTTTGGCATATGGATAGACGTAATGCCTTTCTAGCTGAGTTCATGAGCAATGATATGCCTATGGCAGAGCATGAACTCCTGACTTTAGGTACATTACCTCCCCCAAAGCCAGGAGTTACCGTTTTGAGCCCTCTCTGCACCAATACGTTTGAATGGCCAATAGAGTAATACAAGCTATTATAGATCTGGTATCGTTTTAAAAAAAAGACCCATGCAAATTATAATGGAGTATAACCCTCTTTATTACACTGGATAAAGTAGTGGATCTCCTGGTGCATTGTGGCAACTCTTGATATAATTAGTATTACCAAGCCACTGTTTTTTTTTCTATCCTAGGTTAGGGAGTATTATTTGTACACAAGAGTGCCAAGTTGGAACAGGCCAATGGTCCATTCAGTCCAACACTGTGTCATACAGTGGCTAAAACCTAGGTGCCATTCAGTCTGAATAAAGTTTGCCTTTCTTTTGTCTCCTCCTTGTTATGCTCCAAAATGATATGGGTTGTAAACTACAAACTAGTTGTACGAACAGGATTTTTATGTGTGTGCATCATAGAACCATAGAGTTCAAAGGGACTTGCAGGTTGGCGCAGAGTAGTAAAGCTGCAGTACTGCAGTCCGCGCTCCCTGCTCATGACCTGAGTTCGATCCTGGCAGAAGCTGGGTTCAGGTAGCTGGCTCCAGGTTGACTCAGCCTTCCATCCTTCCGAGGTCGGTCAAAGGAGTACCCTGCTTGCTGGGGGGGAAAGTGTAGAGGACTGGGGACGGCAAGGGCAAACCACCCTGTGAAAAAGTCTGCCATGTAAACATCGTGATGCAACCTCACCTCAGAGTCAGAAACAGCTGGTGCTTGCACAAGGGACTACCTTTACTTTAAATTCAAGTGGCCGTCTAGCCAAGGGTGTGTGTGTCTGTGTATGTGTATTTCGCACCCTTCAGTAGTAACTCAACACAATGGCAGTGTCTCCATATGAGCTCTATGGTGACTGATTGGGGGGCAGTTGGAGTGATAGAGCAACCCCACTAAACAATTCCAGTGTTCCTCCATCCACTAATGCTAGTGCAAACGTAAGGTTGGCATCGAAGAACTTGCCATGTGGGTAGCTCTCCCATGCAGCTATGTGAGCTGCATTCAGCTTGCTTTTTATGGCTTCCATGCATGATCCTGCATGGCCTCGTTATTAGCGCATCATATGCCACATGTTTTGAAGCTTCCCTGAGAACGCAGGAGGGGGATTCCTCCCCCCTTGAGCTTGTTTTTACATGTAAAGATGTCAGTGCCAATGAGTTAAATCCTGATCCCCCTCCCTTTGTGAGTCTGATCCCCCTCCCTTTGTGACAACCCCAAGGAGAAAAACTTGTTATATTTAATGCTCAATATTAATCTAGCTAGCCCTTGGTAAGCTTTCACTTTGTTAAACCTTGTCATGACCCTTCTGCATACATATAAACACATTTGCACATAATTGCCACAATTTTTCACCACTTGTCCAATTCAGCTATTTTGAGGGCATTCTAGAGCTGCCTGTATATCGTTGTTTCTCAAAAAGAACTGGTATGTATTGAGCTGCACCGTTCTGACAATTACATCTTTGGAAGAACGAGCGCTGCCAATTCCCTCCTCTCACTGCTGACCCATTGTCTGTCTCTCATGCTGTTTTGTAGGGGCCACTATCTTCCAGGAAGACAATTTTGGGAGAGAGGTTTAGTGGGATGCACCAGGAGAGGGAAGCAGGAGAGTCCTGCAGTGCAAAATGTGAGATGGTTGGATGCGCGCTACCACGCTCAAGTTCAGAAGACAAGTTGGTTTTTATACCCTGCTCTTCTCTAGCCTGACGAGAGCCCCGTGACACAGAGGGTGTTTTCGCACTCACCTTCAGCCGGCGCCGCGACCCTCTTGACGACGGAGGATCTGTGCTGATTTCCCACACGAAGCGCTGGAGCAACCAGAAGAGCCGCCAATTTCCGGCGCGAAGCCCGCTCAAACGTAAATCGCCAAGAAGCAGGAAAACGCTTGAGCGGGCTTCGCGCCGGAAATTGGCGGCTCTTCTGGTTGCTCCAGCGCTTCGTGTGGGAAATCAGCACAGATCCTCCGTCGTCAAGAGGGTCGCGGCGCCGGCTGAAGGTGAGTGCGAAAACACCCAGAGTGTCAAAGATGCAGTACTGCAGTCCTAAGCTCTGCTCATGACCTGAGTTCGATCCCCGGCGGAAGCAGGGTTTTCAGGTAGCCGGCTCGAGGTTGACTCAGCCTTCCATCCTTCTGAGGTCGGTTAAATGAGTCCCCAGCTTGCTGGGGGGAAAGTGTAGATGACTGGGGAAGGCAATGGCAAACCACCCCATTAAAAAGTCTGCCGTGAAAACGTGAAAGCAACGTCACCCCAGAGTCGGAAACGACTGGTGCCTGCACAGGGAACCTTCCCTTCTCTAGCCTAAGGAGGAATCTCAAAGCAGTTTACAATCTTTTTTCCTTACTCTTCCCACACCAGTCACTTTGGGAGATAGGTGGGGCTGAGAGAGAACTGTGACTGGCCCACAAAGAAGAAGACTGCCGATTTATACCCCGCCCTTCTCTCTGAAGCAGAGACTCAGAGCGACTTGCAAACTCCTATATCTTCTTCCTCAACATCAGACACCCTGTGAGGTGGGTGGGGCTGAGAGGGCTCTCACAGCAGCCGCCCTTTCAAGGACAACCTCTGCCAGAGCTATGGCTGACCCAAGGCCTTTCCAGCAGCTGTAAGTGGAGGAGTGGGGAATCAAACCCGGTTTTCCCAGATAAGAGTCCGCACACTTAACCACTACACCAAACTGGCTCTCAACCAACAGGCTTAATGGGGACAAGTGAGGGATCAAACCCCATTGTCCACTTTAGAGTCCGCTGCTCTTAACCAGTATACCATTCTGGTTCAGGAAGAGAAGTTGTCATGATCCAGCTAATAGAAGTGAAATTAAAATTCATCCAGGAAGCCTTAAGAACCTTTCCAGTTCCCATCTAGGGTCTGTTCAGAACATTGGACCTAAAAGTATTATGTATAATATGTATGCAATTTAATATTTTTTTCCAGGCAGTGCAAATTATATGCTGTTGTTGCCTAACTGGTAGGATGTAAGCTCAAGTCCCAAACTCCAGAGAATGCTGGTGTGAATATTTGTCAAGGATAGCTAAAGCAGGCGAATAAAAGGGCTGTCTGGGTGGAGGATGTATGTGTCTTGAATCCTTCTGTCACTGCTCCTCCAGCAGTTCTTTCCCTGAAGTCTCTTCCTCAAGCTAATATTGAAAGCTAAGCTGATTATTTGGGCCAGGGGAGAAGAAAGGTGGGAAATGGAAAGTGGGGAATGGCTTTTGCTCTCCCTTTCAGCATCTGTTCAGTGCTTCAAAATGCAAATGCCGTTCTCTGCTTTAGATGTAATTGGGTTAAAACTAGATTTATAGGTAGAAGTTGCTACAGCAGGTAGGCAACAAGTGTGTATTTTGGATTGCCTGGCCTTAGTCACAGGGAAAATTGGTCCTGTCATATCAGAAAGCTGCAGTTTTGTTTTGTTTATAAAGGCAGAGTTAATAACTGTAAAACCATACTTCAAATGGGGGTGTTGGAGAGGTGAGGGCAGTAGTGAAGCTTGAGTTTATTTTGCACAAATGATACTACTTAGACCTTACCTCCTCCCTCCCCCATCTATTTTCCTTCCTTCCTTCCTTCCTTCCTTCCTTCCTTCCTTCCTTCCTTCCTTCCTTCCTTCCTTCCTTCCTTCCTTCCTTCCTTCCTTCCTTCCTTCCTTCCTTCCTTCCTTCCTTCCTTCCTTCCTTCCTTCATCAGATGTCCATGTCTTGTGGCTCTCAAACATCTGATATTTATTCTATGTGGGTCTTACAGTAAGTTCGTTTTCGCACTCACCCTCCACCGGCGCGACCCCCCTCTTCACCGCGCAGGATCTGCGCGGATTTCGCACTAAACGCTGTGGAGCAGCCAGAAAAGCCGGAAGCTCCCAGCGCAAAAGCCGCTCAAACTGAAACCGCCAAAAAGCAGTTTGGCGTTTGCGCGGCTTTTGCGACGGGAGCTTCCGGCTTTTCTGGCTGCTCCGCAGCGTTTAGTGCGAAATCCGCGCAGATCCTGCGCGGTGAAGAGGGGGGTCGTGCCGGCGGAAGGTGAGTGCGAAAACGACCTTACTGTAAGACCCACATAGAATAAATATCTGAGAGCCACAAGACATGGACATCTGATGTTAGGAAGGAAGGAAGGAAGGAAGGAAGGAAGGAAGGAAGGAAGGAAGGAAGGAAGGAAGGAAGGAAGGAAGGAAGGAAGGAAAATAGATGGGGGAGGGAGGAGGTAAGGAGAGGTGGAAAGAAAACAACTTTAACTTTAAATGCATTCTCTAAGCCACTGGCTGTCTTGATTTGGAAAAGTGATTCAAAGAGACAAATTCCTTCTCCAAGGCAGCCAACGAGGTAACGAAGGCTTTGAGAGCCACACAATATGTGCGAAAGAGCCACATGTGGCTTCTGAGCCGCAGTTTGGCCACCCCCAACTTAGATGGCGTGAAGCACAAGAACTGGTGCCGCTATCTTGGAAGCGTGGCGCTAGGGATGCGAAATCAAATCCACTAATTCCAGATGAGGTAGCTGGGCTTATCTGCAAACACCCTAGAGTCCTTGTCATCTTCAAAGCTAAGAAATGCACACGCGTAAACTGCTATGACCCCTACTAATAAACAGTGTTTGTAAAACATTCTGTTCTTCTGTTTACAACTCCCTAACCAGCCTGCTATTTAAGGAAATCTTATTCAGTCTATCCAACTGTTACTGTGGAATCACTCTGGAGATTTTTTCCGACATTTTTTTTTTGTCATCGTCTTCTGGACATGGAGTTCCTCAGAACTTTTCAGCCTCCTACAACTGGCATCGGATCTTATTTGTATTTCCATGAATTGTTATTCTGTAGCATTGTAGCGGAATAAGCGGCTCAGTTAATGCCTTTATCGGTTCCAGAGCTATTGCTGTGTAATCTTCCTTCTCCTGGTGCTTTTTTCTCCCATTCTCACAATGGGACGGTGGCTCAGTGGTAGAGCATCTGGTTGGTAAGTAGAAGGTCCCAGGTTCAGTTCCTGGCATCTCCAACTAAAAAGGATCCAGGCAAATAGGCATGAAAACCTTAGCTTGAGACCCTGGAGAGTCGTTGCCTGCCATTCTGAGTAAACAATACTGACTTTGATGGACCGAGGGTTTGATTCAGTATAAGGCAGCTTCCTGTGTTCATATATTTAATGCAAGAACTCGTGGGCACTCCATGAAATTGCTGAGCAGTCAGGTTAGAATGGATAAAAGGAAGTACCTCTTCACCCAAAGGGTGATTGACACGTGGAATTCACTGCCGCAGGAGGTGGTGGCAGCTACAAGCATAGCCAGCTTCAAGAGGGGATTGGATAAGCATATGGAGCAGAGATCCATCAATGGCTATTAGCCACAGCCTCTGTCTGGGGCAAGTGATGCTCTGTCTTCTTGATACTTGGGAGGGGCAACAGTGGGAGGACCTCTGGTCCCGTTGATGGACCTCCTGATGGCACCTTGTTTTTTTGGCCACTGTGTGACGCAGAGTGTTGGACTGGATGGGCCATTGGCCTGATCCAACATGGCTTCTCTTATGTTCTCTTTCCAACACTTCAGCTGCTCAGCCCCTTCTTGGTCAAACGTATCCCCAGTTCTCCTCCACTCATGATAGCCTGATCTTGTCAGAACTCTAAGCAGGGTCAGCCCTGGTTAGTACTTTGATAGGAAACCACCAAGGAAAACCAGGGTTGCTATGCAGAGGAAAGCGACTTCATGGCACACTGTAGCGTCCAGTCTGGCTTTCATTTGGCTAGCCCCACAGCTCAGTGAAGGGGCATTACAGCTGATACCCACCGCTCTGTTCTGCAAAAACACCCTCCCTCACCCCTCTGTAGGAAAAAAAGAGGGATCCCAATCAGTTTGCTCTGATTATCTTAGAGCATTTACAAATCCCTGTGTTCCCTTGTATACAATTATAAGGGCCATTCCGCAGAATCTTATTATCACACAATGAATACACAGTTGCTACACATAATTTATGTAAATTGACTTGAGGTTTTGCTTGCGTTGCGGGAAATACTGCATCTTCCAAGTGCACTGTTACGTACCTCCGGAAATTATACTACTTCCCTTGGAGAGCTGTCACAGTTCTGTTGTGCTGTGCTGTGCAAGTGTTTTCTGTGTGTCACCGAATCACCAGTGAGCTATACAACTCCTCTCTCCCCTCATGTGCTCTATTTTGTGCCTTCCCTGTTCTCATGTTGTTTTTAATTCTTTGATGGCGTTCACCTGCTGTGCAATTCAAGTTTACTTCCTGCCCCGAACTCTATTGCACCTGAATGCCATAACACCATTGTCCTTGGATCATGGCTTCTAGGATTATTGAGCAAAGTTGGGAGTACATTTGGTCTGCCCTCAAAACCCTTTAGTTCTGTCATGGCTGTGCTTTTATCAGATCCCTCGGCTTCCCTTTTTGAAAGTAGTTGTCATTGCTCTGCCGGCATTGTGCAGTTCCAAGACCTTGCTATGAGGACTCTTGTAAGAATCTCGTCAGGGGCGCTTGGAGATTCTTGCAAATGGTCGGAGTCCTTGTACATTGTGCAAGTGCTCCTTTTATAATGTCTAGAGGAAGGAATTTTGGGCCAAAAAAAAAAAAAGACCAAGAAAAATCCTAACCCATCCAACTAGACTTTTTATTGTTTCTCTTTTCCACTTGTTACAAATGTGCTCGTGTTCTAGCGCAGTGATCCCCAACCTTTTTGGCACCAGGGACCGGTTTTGTGGAAGATAATTTTTCCATGGACTGGGGAGGGGGGAATGGTTTGGGGATGATGCAATTGTGCACTTTATTTCTATTAGTTTGGTGTGGTGGTTAAGTGTGCAGAGAGCCAGTTTGGTGTAGTGGTTAAGTGTGCAGACTCTTATCTGGGAGAACCGGGTTTGATTCCCCACTCCTCCACTTGCACCTGCTGGCATGGCCTTGGCTCAGCCATAGCTCTCGCAGGGGTTGTCCTTGAAAGGGCAGCTGCTGTGAGAGCCCTCCCAAGCCTCACCCACCTCACAGGGTGTCTGTTGTGGGGGAGGAAGGTAAAGGAAATTGTGAGCCGCTCTGAGACTCTTCGGAGTGGAGGGCGGGATATAAATCCAATATCATCATCATCATCATCATCATCATCACCATCTTCTTCTTCCTTCTTCTTCTTCTTCTTCTCTTGGAGAACCGGGTTTGATTCCCCACTCCTTCACTTGCAGCTGCTGGAATGGCCTTGGGGTTATCATAGCTCTCACAGAGTTGTCCTTGAAAGGGCAGCTTCTGGTGAGAGCTCTCTCAACTCCACCCACCTCACAGGGCATCTGTTGTGGGGGAGGAAGGTAAAGGAGATTGTGAGCTGCTTTGAGACGCTGAGATTTGGAGTGGAGTGCAGGATATAAATCAAATGTCTTCTTATCATCCTTACTACATTATTACTACTATAATGAAATAATCATACAACTCACAGCTCTGTTGCTAACACGCCATGGACCGGGACCGGTCCACAGACTGGGGATTGGGTACCCCTGTTCTAGCGTACCTGTTGTCATGTTTGGTTCACGTCTTGCAGAGGAGAAGAAAGGAGCAGTCCTCAAGGAAAGCTGGGTGGCAATACCAATAGCAAAAAGGGCCCTAGTATGAATATGGTGGATTACGGAATTAATAGAAAATCCAGCACAATGCCAAATTGTGTGCTACTGGATACCAGAGATCTCTTGTTCTTGATTTTGTTATAGTGAAGTGAACCAAATGGGTGTGCATTTTCTGTATCTGAGCTGAGATCAGAATCTGACCAACTACTGGTATAGCTGATCCTGAATAGAGGGAACACTGCTCTTTAGCCAATCACAGAAATTTGTTCTTTTTGAAATTCTTCTGTGCATGGGCAAAGAGCATAAAAAGTAAGGTTCTGGCTGAACCACACACCGTTGCTGAAAGAAGTTAGGCAAGTGTGCACTGGCTTTGGCTTCAGCTGCTGCTGTGAGCCTGACTTCTGCCGCCTGAGTGCCTCTGCTGCGGACTTTGGATCAGATCTTGCCTGTCCAGAGAAGAGTGAAGACAGCAACTGGTTGAACTGGACAACATTTTTTTTAAAAAGGTTTTCTTATTTTACTGTTAATTGTTCTTTGGGCTTGGTGGGTGGTAGGTTGTGTGGACCTTTTTTGGGTTGTTGTTGTCCCTTATAGTTTTATGCTTAGGTTTTAGTTCTTTCTGGTTTTGTGGCTTGCAGTTTGGAGTTTTTTGTTACTTGTCGTTTGAGCCAGGGGAGGGATTTGAGGCCAAGGGTCTCAGACCTTTTTCATTATTATTCCTTTTGTGTGACACAGAATGTTGGACTGGATGGGCCATTGGCCTGATCTAACATGGCTTCTCTTATGTTCTTATGTTCTTATTCTTAAGTTTTGGTTTAGATTGTGATTCTTTGCTTTATATCAGTGTTGCTGAGCAGGCATTTTCCACAATGGTACTGGGTTCTACTGCTGGGCACTAGTACATTGCAGTGGTTCTGTTGTCCTTGCAGAAATTCCACACACAAACACAGAGTTTCTACTTCAGAAATTCTCAGATTTGACCTTAGTCCTCTTGGGTTTTGACACTGGATCTAATGCTGGTCTTGCAAAAATGCCCCCCCCCCCCACACACACACTTCACTTTCTCCTGCAGAGATTCTCTGGGACATTCTGCTAGGCTTGTATTGCCTTGCTATTTTTCCTTCACTGGAAACAATGGAGTATGTGGGCACTTTCTTTGGGTGCCCATAGAATTGGACCCCCTGAGCCAGACTTTTTAAACCATAGGAGTTCTTTGAGGAGAGGCTTCAGCAACAACGCTGCAAATTTGATGCCTCTATCTCAAACCCCCTGCCCTGACCGCGATAGATTTGCCATTTACATTAATGGACACCTCCCCCCCCCCCAATATACTAATACTAATATTGGGATTTGGGAATATTGAGAAGTACCAATATTTTTCAAGTCCAATATACCCAAATCAAGGAAAAAAAGAATTTTCTTTCTTGCAAACCCCTAGTGAGCTGCTAGTCTCTTAACATATCCCATTTTTCTCCTCCCCTTTGATGTATTTTTTTAGTGTTACTGCACAGTTCAGATCATAAAGTGATCTAATGTTCCTTAGCTTGCATCTTTCCTCTTCACTCTTAATTTTGTTTCTTGGTCTGAGTGCATAAGGAGATTTTTTCTCATTGACTGAATCATTACAGCTCCATTAGCATTGCTCTTCCTTTGACCCTCTCTGCAGGGAAACTATGGTGTTAATAAGCACTGCTGACTTACAGGTTATCGCAAATATTAACTGTTGGAAAAATCCTTTGAATAGACATTTGCATACGATTATATTCCATAAACACTGCTGAGTTTGATCTGGCAGGCGTTAGTGCTATGTGCTGCACTCGGTTAGCTAATTGAGTTTTGGAAGGAAGCTGTGACTTAAGTTGGATGAGAACACCATAAAGACAGGATATTGCCATGCATTGATACCTGCAGCAAGAGCTATCCATTGCTGTGTCTGTCTCAAAGCACAGGTTTAAATGGTTCTATTCAGGGCTTTTTTTTTTTGTAGAAGAAGCCCAGCAGGTACTCATTTGCATATTAGGCCGCACCCCCTGACATCACCATTGCTTCACACAGGGGCTCATTTGTATATTACGCCACACCCCCTGGTGCCAAGCCAGACAGAACTACGTTTCTGCTCAAAAAAGCCATGATTTTACTTGAATTAATTAAAGTGGTACTGTTGTCATTTTTAAATGCATGTATTCTGCTAAGAGTGGGAAACTTCTTATTTCTTGCGTCAAAGCCTGAAAGAGGTTCAGCTTGCACAGCTTGCCCCTCCCCCTTCTTCTTCTCTTTCTTTTTCTTCCTTCTTCTTTCTTCTTCTATGGGCACCTTTGGAACTCTGACACAGGATGGTGGGCACAACCACAACATAGCTGATGGTGGAGGTGGAAACAGCTATAAAATGGCTGCCACAGAAGAAGAAGAAGATATTGGATTTATATCCCGCCCTCCACTCCGAAGAGTCTCAGAGCAGCTCACAATCTCCTTTCCCTTCCTCCCCCACAACAGACACCCTGTGAGGTAGATGAAGATATTGGATTTATATCCCGCCCTCCACTCCGAAGAGTCTCAGAGCAGCTCACAATCTCCTTTCCCTTCCTCCGCCACAACAGACACCCTGTGAGGTAGATGAAGATATTGGATTTATATCCCGCCCTCCACTCCGAAGAGTCTCAGAGCGGCTCACAATCTCCTTTCCCTTCCTCCCCCACAACAGACACCCTGTGAGGTAGATGAAGATATTGGATTTATATCCCGCCCTCCACTCTGAAGAGTCTCAGAGCAGCTCACAATCTCCTTTCCCTTCCTCCGCCACAACAGACATCCTATGAGGTAGATGAAGATATTGGATTTATATCCCGCCCTCCACTCCAAAGAGTCTCAGAGCGGCTCACAATCTCCTTTACCTTCCTCCCCCACAACAGACACCCTGTGAGGTGGGTGGGGCTGGAGAGGGCTCTCCCAGCAGCTGCCCTTTCAAGGACAACCTCTGCCAGAGCTATGGCTGACCCAAGGCCATTCCAGCAGGTGCAAGTGGAGGAGTGGAGAATCAAACCCGGTTCTCCCAGAGAAGAGTCCGCACACTTAACCACTACACCAAACTGGCACAGGAGGTGGAGCAACCACAAAGTGGCTGCCCCATGAGGCAAAGCCAACCACATGCCCAGAGGAAGTCCCAGGTGCAGGGGGAAAGAGAGGTGATTTCAGAAATACGCTGGGAAAGAGGAATAAGACAGAAAATGAAACCAGCACTGTGGTGGTAGCTGCCCACAGAAGCAGTGTTACTTTAATCGGCAGAGCCAATCAGAAGGGTCCCCACCCACTTTCTGAAAACACTTGGTAGGCACCATGTAATGTGTCAGTGGGCACCACATTGGGGGGGGGGCAGAACTAGCAATTCTGCATGGTACATGGAAGACGTGGCAGACTCAGAGAACTTGGAAATAATTGTTAAATAACTGAATAGCGATTAATACAAGTCTTTCTCTAACTTCTTGTTAAAAGTAAAGTTTGAGATGCCTCACACCTTCTTATGTCCTTGCCTTTCTTCCACCCTACCCCTTACCTTTCTTCCTCAGCTGGCTTTACCAAATTGCTTTGCCCTGCTCATTCTCAACCCATGCAGCTCTTGACCAACATTCTGAAAGGTCTTTCTAGGGCATTATGTAATTGGCAGCAGTGGTGCAGCTTAGCTAGGGGGAAATGCAGGGAGCTGCCTGCTTGTCAATTCATTAGTATCGCAGTAATAAAAATGAAGGACACTGCAGCAGCCATCACTGCTGCAAGAAAGGAAAACGTGGTCCAGAAGGGTTTTAGCTTAGTCATCACTTTGTAGGAGGACGAATCGTGTAGAATTAGATACCTCTGTTTGAAAAACAGTATAGTTTTTAAAGGTGCTTCTGTCGAGTTTCGAATAATCTCTGCGAGATGGTGGTATAAACAGATTGCACCGTGTGTGATCGAACTCACGCCATTTTGCATTACAATTACTAGCCGTTATTGCTACCAGCGTGGTCACCCCTCTGTGTACACAGACCTCTGGTTTGCTTAACAATTTATATAAGGACTGAGCAGGGAAAGGGAGTGTCTTCAAATGCAGCGTTTCCAAGCTTCCACCCATGTGATGGCTCTGATGCCAAACTAATTCTTGCCCGTTTTGTGTTTCTCAGAAGTCGAAATGCTAAGTTATACAATAGTAGGGAGAAGTGGCAGTCTTCCAGTTCAGTGGTGTGTAGGACAGACATCATAAATAAGAGAAATTTGGTATAAATATTTTCATGCTTGGAAAAAAAACTTTAACAAGAATAAACATGCAGGATATAGTGTAGGGCGTATGGGTGAGGATGCAACTACTACATCAGGCTTTATATTTTAATCTAAGTGCTACGTTGTTCTGTCTCTTGGGAGCCAGTCGTGAACTGTCAGAGGAATTCACGAGTTGACCTGGGACCCTCCAGGCCTTAGTCTATCCATCCTTCTGCACTCAGTATTTAGAACTCCTTACCCTACCCAGCTAGCAGGTACACCCTCTTAAGATGTGGAGTTTTGTGAGCAAAACTTCTACTTCATGAACTACTGGCATTAAAGCTGTGAGCTACTGCATGAATTAGTTTGCTCTCGGGCCATTTTTCCTGAGACAAGACAAAACTGTGTGAGCTCGAGGTTTAAAAACTGTGACCTAGCTCACACCAATTCAGTTGGGAGGGAACACTGCCAACTCGTCTCCTGATATATCTTATTGCTTGTTAGGAGCTTTACCTTCTAAAGGAAGAACCGGCTATAGAGCGCTTCTTCGACTTTTGCTGTCCACACCCTTCAGTCTTGCTTGCTGTATTCCTTTCTCCTGTTATCAGTCCATCTTTGAATTTTCAATATCTCATCATATAACTGGCTGGCCTTTGGAGCTTGCTTCTGTTAGCATTCTCCTCCAGCTCTAGCCCTTTGGAACCTTCTTGAGTACCAGTCCATTATTCACACTTTGGATATTCACAAGGTTAAGTATCTGTGAATGACTCTTGACCTTCATGCTGGTCCAGAATCGCCTCTGCACTTTATATCATGAAGTGGGTGTTCGTTTTGAAAAGTATGGGTTTATACGCAGCAAGTTAATGACCAGAATTAGCAAGGCTAAGACAATTACTTTGTTCTTGTTATGAATTAGGTTCAGAATAAAGGAGTTAGGATCACTACCATCTCACCTCTTCCTTGTGTTGAACCCACTATATTATACTATGGATTGAAGTGCACCTTGACTGTAAAATCTAAAGCGTCCATTCATGCTGGATGTTGTGAAAAGAGGACATACATCATTCTTATAGCATGATTTGGGATGAGGGATGTGAAAGGAAGTCTGTATATTTATCCATCCGCTTACAGAGATGTGCTCCTGGTGCGCTGAGGCTTTTGAGCATCAAATAATTGTTAATTTCTGAAGATAAGCTAAATTGCTAAAAGTAATTTACTTGGGCTTCAGGAATTCGTGCAGCTGATGACCTGGTTGCAGTCTCAGGGACAAGAGCCATTTAAACAAAACTCAAACCAGAGAATGGATCAAAAATTGAGAAGGAATTGAATTAATGTAGTATGTGACATTCTGTGATCCAAAAATTTTAAAAGTCATGGGAGGAACCCAGTACAAATAAAGGAGAGGGTAGAAGGATGGAGTGATAAATGCTTTACTGCTCCATAACATGCAAAGCAAATCTGGAGTTCTGTCCTGAAAAACTGATGTTGTTGCAGCGTTATGCGAGGGTTGATACTTATAAAGAGATTGGAAGTGAAATCAAGCCAGTGCTTTTTTACCAAGTCAGTTGTATTCTCCCATGGTGCCTTCATTTTGGCTTCCATGAAGATAGTTTCAGGAGGGTAGCAGTGTTAGTCTGCAACAGAAGAGTCTTAATCATGTGATAAAAGGAGCTTTGACTCTGGAAAGGTTAAGTTGGTCTCTCAGGTGCTACCAGATCCAAATCTAGCTCTTCAGTTTGACTAGTTCAGATGTCTTGCATGTATAAAACGCGGATGTAAATAGGAAAGAGCAGTTGGTGAAGTATAACCCCCTTCTACTGGACTCCATGGCATATCTAGAACGAGAGGTCAAAAAATCCTCAGGTTTCTAGTACACGTGGATAAAAATTCTCAGGAAAAGGTTCTATGTCAGGGGTGTCAAACATGCAACCCAGGGGCCGAATCAGGCCTCATAGGGCTCCTTTCAGCCCCACGAGCAAGTCTGCTTCCTTCTCTGTCTCTTGCTTCCTTCGGTTATCAGAGATTGTTAAATAAAATATTGCGGGAGTGCTAATCTTTTAAGCATGTTTTACTTAAAGATTTTTTTTTAAAGATTTTTTTAAAAAAATCTTTAATTGTGTTAGTGTCTTTTATAAAGTTTAGGTCTCCTCTACCTGGCATTACATTTTATGACACCCACAGCCCGGTCCGACATGGTCTCATTTAGGTTAGATCTGGCCCTCATAACAAATGAGTTTGACACCTCTGTTCTATAGACCCTTTCCATCTTCATTAAGTATGTGGAATAATATTGGGGCATTTTCTCCTGGCATCATTTGGTGCAGTTGTAAAGAGTCTTCTAAGCTGCCTAAGTTGCTGGATGTCCCATGTCATTGCAGCTGAGAGCTAGCGCGACATAACATGGTAACCACATTGCAGTCCAGTTCATTTTCTCATTATATATCAATCGCATGAACAGCACAGCGGGCATATAGTATCTGTCAACACTTCCATCTGTACATGGAGGAACGTTTTTAAAGGATTAGATAAAGAGCATGGATGGCTATCTGTTTTGTAAATCAACAATCATAACTGCTATGAATGTTAACTTAAAATAGGTAATGCAAAGTAGTGTACAAATACTAGAGTTAAGTCTAAAGTTAATAGCAGATTAATAGTTTATCCTCATGGATTGAATTATGGTGCTTAGTGCAAAACTATCATAATTTCCTAGTATCTTGAAATATTTTGTATCTTGTAAATATTTTGTAATATTTTGTATGCATCACATCTGGTTTTTTACAAACTGCATAGCATACTCCTGTATCACATGTCTCTTTTAATAGCATACAGTGCTTCATAGTACTTTCTGTAATGAAAAAGGAGTAACAATAAATGGAGTAGGTGGGTCATTAATTGATTGGGGGTAAGCCGCTAGTCAGAATTTGTTTTTCCTTGTGTGTGATTTTTATCTTTAGAAAACCTTTTGGACTGAGGTGTGTGGAATATTTGTGTGTTTCTAGAAATTTCTGCCATTTGATCTTTCCCAGGAAAATACATTTGGGTGCAAGAACATGGGGAAGAAACTGCTTCAGGCATATGCTGCAACAGGAAAGCGGCAATAACTATTAAATACATTGCAGTCCTTTCTTTTGTACTATGTGAATAAATTTGTGTTAGCAGACAATCTGTGAGAGCCAGTTTGATGTAGTGGTTAAGTGTGTGGACTCTTATCTGGGAGAACCGGGTTTGATTCCCCACTCCTCCACGTGCAACTGCTGGAATAGCCTTGGGTCAGCCATAGCTCTTGTAGGAGTTGTCCTGGAAAGGGCAGCTGCTGCAAGAGCTCTCTCAGCCCTACCCACCTCACAGAGTGTCTGTTGTTGGCAGGGGGAAGGTAAAGGAGATAGTGACTGCTCTGAGACTGAGATTCGGAGTATAGGGCGGGATATAAATCCAATATCTTCTTCCTATGAATTAATATTAATTAGAATTCTTAATTTTAAAAAAGTTAGTAGCTCTAACAAAGAGGAGCTTTCAGTTAAAGTTAAGGCCTCAACTTCCTGAGCAAGAGAAGCTGAGCTTGTTTGAGAGCAGACAGCCAGAAAGTGAAAAGGTTAATTGGACAAAAACAGAATATTCAGCTACTCTGGCAATCGCTGGCCACTGCTGTGTGGACTTCCTGTCTTGGGAGGAGGTGGACATTTGGGGCGTTTGCTGTCTGTGCGAAACAGTTGCTTAAATGACCGGGGCCAATTAATAAACATATTCGGCAGCTTATCTTTTAAAAGCAGCCTGCTTTTATGTCTTAAAAAGAACGTGGATAGGAGTTTCGCATGCCGGAACTGGAAAGCTCTTCAGAAGCTAATCACAGCTGGCCCTGGTTAGTATTTGGAAGGACGGGTGGCCACCAAAGTCCGTGGTCGCTATGCAGAGGCAGGCAATTACAAGCTACCTCTTGTCTGAATAAAACTTTGTTGGTCTTAAGCAGGCCTCGGTTTCAGCAGGAATTCACAGGAGCACAGCTCCTGAACCTTTCTGAGGGTTCCCCCTCCTCCTCCCCCCTTTGTCCATTGAATAATTGGTGCAGCTGCATAACAACCCCTGGATGAGCTCCACCACCTATTTTTCCACAAAGCGACCCCTGGTCTTAAGGCTGCCGTTGGACTCTGACTTTGTTCCTAAGCCACTTCTGAATGTCTCTTGCCTTGAAAACCCTACAGGGTCACCATAAACTGACCATGACTTGGTGGCAAAAACAAAAAACAGATTTCTCAGGAGAGTTTCAGGGTGCAAATATCCCCATTTCTGTGTCGTTCATTACTGAACCATCGGCTAGCTCTGTAAAGACTTGAGAAGTTGGCTCAGCTAGGACTCAAGCTGGCTTGTGCATGAATGGCATAGTTTTCAGGAAAATGTTCTGTTAACAGCTTCCCAGAGCAGGAGAAGTGTCTGGGCACAAGAGCTGACCCACATTTTGAAAGGTCAGATTGTGTTTCTTGGTTTTTAAACAGTGGGTTGATTCTGTGCAGTCTTCCCTAATTAAATTTTTATGATAAATCGCACTTAGCATTTTACATACATTCTGTACCCGTCAGCGGTTTGGCCGATCTTCACAGCTGCTAAAAGGGTGTTAAAATATGTCAATGTAAACAATTTAATTAGTAATGCCTAATAAGTCGATGTGTGCCTGTTGGCTATTCTAGAAATCAAGTTGTTGGTTGCTTTATGGTCCACCCTGTATGGCATATGCCATGGGAGGGGCCGTGGCTCAGGGGAAGAGACTCTGCCTTGTGTGCGGAAGGTCCCAGGTTCAATCCCCAGCACCTCCACTAAAAAGAGCCAGGCAGCAGGTGATGTAAAGACCTCTGCCTGAGATCCTGCAGAGCAGCTACCCATCTGAGTAGATAATACTGACCTGGACGGACCAGTGATTTGATTCAGAATAAGGCAGCGTCCCGTGTCAATGTGTCAGCTGCAGGCTGTCTCCTGTTAGCTGTCCCTTCCTCCCCTCCCCCCTTAGAGTAGCCTGGCTGGTATCGACCGGAATCCATGCTTTTTTCCATAATAGTCCTCCCCTCCAGTGTTCCCTCTAAGCTGAGTTAGCGTGCGCTAGCTCATAGATGTTTAGCCTCCAGCTCACACCTTTTTGTCTTCGCTCAGGAAGGATGGCCCCAGAGCAGTGTTCCCGCTAAGCTGTGGAATCTTGTGAGCAACAATTCGACTTTGTGAGCTCCTGGCATTAAAGGTGACAAAGATGGTGAGGGGTCTGGAGACCAAGTCCTGTGAGGAAAGGTTGAAGGAGCTGGGTATGTTTAGCCTGGAAAGAAGGTGGCTGAGAGGTGATACTATCACCATCTTCAAGGACTTGAAGGGCTGTCCTATAGAGGATGGTGTGGAATTGTTTTCTGTGGCCCCGGGAGGTAGGACCAGAACCAATGGGTTGAAATTAAATCAAAGGAGTTTCCGGCTCAACATTAGGAAGAACTTCCTGACCGTTAGAGCGATTCCACAGTGGAACAGGCTTCCTCGGGAGGAGGTGGGCTCTCCTTCCTTGAAGGTTTTGAAACAGAGGCTAGATGGCCATCTGACAGCAATGAAGATCCTGTGAATTTAGGGGGAAGTGTTTGTGAGTTTCCTGCATTGTGCAGGGAGTTGGACTAGATGATCCTAGAAGTCCCTTCCAACTCTGTGATTCTAAGTTGTTAGCTACTGGCATTAAAGTTGTGAGCTACTGCATAAATTATTGTGCCTCTGGGGTCATCCTTCCTGAGCTAAGACAAAAATGTGTGAGCTGGAAGCTAAAAATCTGTGAGCTAGCTCACACTCTAACTCAGCTTAGAGGGAACACTGCCCCAGAGTGCACTACTTTATGCATTTGCTCACAACTTTAATGCCAGTAGCTCACAAAGTAGTATTTTTGCTCACAAGACACTGCAGCTTAGAGGGAACATTGCTCCCTTCCCTCATGAAATGGGCTCCTTGAGGGGGTGCAGTCTTTGGGGGCACTGCAAGGCTGTTTTATTTGTCAGTGTTTTATTTGTCGGACCGGCAGAGGCTGATGGGGAAAAGTCTGCCTCTGCATAGACTCACTCATTTGAGCCTATGGGAGTGTAGCTCCGGCATCCACTCACCTTTCAGAAGGGGGGGGGGGGGGGGGCGGGGTTTGGAAAGTTGGAAGGAAACACAGCAGGAGCTGAGTTCAGGTCTGGCTCAGGAAAAGAGCAGACAGAGTGAAGGATAGCTCTGCTTGGTAGTGTGGCAGAGTGGTTTGGCTCTACTTCTGAGAGAGAATAGAGACTCTGTCTGTCTGTCTGTCTGTCTCTCTCTCTCTCTGTGCGGTTGTGTGTGTGTGTTAGGATCCAACCTAGTGGCTAATTGGTGAAAACCTATTTATGCCGGAAAGTGTTAAAGAAAATTGAAACTACTCTCTAAAGTAGTGTGCCAGGTTTCTCTTTTGTCTATCTGGAGTCCTGTGCTACTGATCTGTTCATTGAAAGCAATCTGTAAATGAAAGAAATTTCCTTTGTGGTTAACATACAATTCCTGTCTCAGTGACATCCGTTGTCCACTTGTGTACCACAAAACTGACCCATAGCAGTGAACCCCAAACCCAGGCATTCACTGCCTTTAAAACCCCTGGTAACTTGAAGAGAAGGTTTATAGTTTGGAGTAAACCTGGTTCCCCCAAAATCATAGGAGTCTGCTTGAGTCCACATAGTTGATAGAAATGGCCTGTCACAGTCAGGTCTTTTAATGGGATATAGCCAGTTTGGTGTAGTGGTTAAGTGTGCGGACTCTTATCTGGGAGAACCGGGTTTGATTCCCCGCTCCTCCACTTGCAGCTGCTGGAATGGCCTTGGGTCAGCCATAGCTATCTCAGAGCTGTCCTTGAAAGGGCAGCTTCTGGGAGAGCTCTCTCAGCCCCACCCACCTCACTGGGTGTCTGTTGTGGGGGAAGGAGATAAAGAAGATTGTAAGCCACTCTGAGTCTGATTCAGAGAGAAGGGCAGGGTATAAATCTGCAATTCTTCTTCTTCTAGGATGCAGGCATTTTTAAGGGGAAGAAAGGGGTTACTGAATATTTTAAATCAGAGTTTGTAAGCACACTTGAGGCATCGGGAAGGGTAGAATATAAATATTTAAATAAATAAATCATCAGGGTGTGGCAGTTCTCCATGCATAGAGGTCCTTTGTATGAGAACATAGAACGCTTCTCATGTGCACCTGAAATATTGTGACCAAAAATTAAGGTCCTAGCAGGATGCAAACCACTGTTTGAGAGGCAAGTATGCCACTCTTTTAAGTTTTCAGGCTGGCCTCTGAACTGGAGAAGTTTTTGGAGACTGAGCAATTACTGTGATTGCATAATCCAAGTTTGAGTTCAAAACCCAGATTGCTTCCAGGAAGGAGTGTGTGTAACACTGCAGAGTTGGCAAGTTCAAGCAGAAGCGGCAAAGGAGTCTTGGTTTTCTCAAGTTCGATGTCCTGAAGATTGACATCTAGCGTGAAATCAAGCCTGATGTTTATTTGGAATTCATGGCCAGATATTGCTGCTAAAGCTGGAGAGCTGATTGTTTGGGTAAAGGGTGGAGTTTTCATCTGTGTAACTGAAGAACTTGCATTCTATAAGATGAGCCTCTTTTGGACGTGTCAGTATGTATTCTCTATTAGGGAGTTTATTTTGCAGCTTTTTATAGAATCATAGAGTTGGAAGGAACCTCCAGGGTCATCTAGTCCAACCCCCTGCACAATGCCGGAAACCCACAGATACCTACCCCAAATTCACAGGATCTTCATTGTTGTCAGATGGCCATCTAGCCTCTGTTCAAAAACCTCCAAGGAAGGAGAGCCCACCACCTCCCGAGGAAGGCATGTTGATCATATTGTATCTACTTCTTGAACTTTGCCTGTCTGAATCTGATGCTAGGATAATGATATAGATGCACTATTATAGGTTTTTGTCTGGGGGGGGAGGGAGAATTTAAAGGGTTAAGATTTTGTGAATATTTGACTGCACTTGTTTATATCGTTTTCTAAAAAAAAAAATTAATTTAAAAAAGAGAATGGAAGAAAAAGAACTTGCATTTTAGTGCCAGTTTGGTGCATATTTGGTAAATGCTTTTCTCTAGCCCTTTCGTTTCCTGCTTGCCTTCCTAAACTTGGATGGTCAGCCATATAAATAATCACTCCAAGGTTTAAGTGTGCAGAGAAGCCATGTAAGAAGTTGGTGATAAAAGCATCAGTTGCTAGGAACAGTAGATCCCATGGTATCTATCCTAGGAGGATCGAGGAGGTCGAATTAGGTTTGCCTGTGATCTTTCTTAAAAGTTCAAAGCTGCTAGAGATGATGGATAGGCATCAAAACCAGCGGGAGAAGGGCGCATTCTCAGCCTGTGGATCATGTTCTTGTCTGAGTGATTCTACCAATCCACCTCTCAGTTTTATGTTAATTCCCTTATCTGATTTTTTTTCTCTCCCTTTGGGTTCTGATTTACATAATTCTGTTTAAACCTTTCAGGCATTTAACTTACCCCATCTCACTTGTTTTTCCATCAGTTCTCTTTCACTTCCTTTCCCAGTCGTCTCTAGGAAGACTTTTGGAAAACTCATCCTTCCTTCCTTGAATGACAGCTGAATTGTTCACTTCTCCTCCTGTTTGTACATGGCATCCTTTCCCATTCAAGCTTTGGGTTTCTTGTTGTTTCTTTGTTCATTTACTCAATCTGGAGAACATCCTTGGCCCGGGTCCCAGGCACATTCTGACTGTTTTCATTATAAATATGCATAGCTCCTTTTTCTTCTACTCTTTCCTCTGCTAACCAACCTTTTTTGGGGGGCAGTTGGTTCTTACTCTTCTCATTGTTAGCTGTGTTGTGACTGTTAGCTTGTTACTCTGTTCTGTTCCTTTTCATCCAGCTCTTAGGTTTTTCTTTGTCTCTTTCAGATTAAGTTATCTACTTTTTGCCTTTCCAAACCCTGGAATTATTGGTTTCTTTATCTTTCTAATTTCAGTTGTCAAATTTCTATTAATGGCTTTTCTTTTCTGCAACATGGTAGGCATCTTCAATATTCTCTTCTGGGTTCTTTGTTTCACTGTTTCTGATCTCCAGAGAGCCAGTTTGGTATAGTGGTTAAGTGCATGGACTCTTATCTGGGAGAACCGGGTTTGATTCCCCACTCCTCCACTTGCACCTGCTGGAATGGCCTTGGGTCAGCCATAGCTCCAGCAGAGGTTGTCCTTGAAAGGGCAGCTGCTGTGAGAGTCCTCTAAGCCCCACCCACCTCACAGGGTGTCTGTTGTGGGGAAGGAAGATAAAGGAGATTGTGAGCCCCTCTGAGACTCTTCGGAGTGGAGGGCGGGATGTAAATCCAATATCTTCATCTACCTCACAGGGTGTCTGTTGTGGGGGAGGAAGGTAAAGGAGATTGTGAGCCACTCTGAGATTCAGAGTGGAGGGCGGGATATAAGTCCAATATCTTCTTCTTCTCCTGGGTTTTTTGCCATTTCCTCAAAGCTCTCTGATCATTCCTTTGTGTTAAATCTTTCAAAGTCAAGAGTTTCTTTTTTCCCTTCCACATCTTCTTTCTGAATTTTCATCCTTCAGCTTCTCTGTAGTTTCCATCTAGAAGTGTTATTTTTGATACTCCCATGCATTCAGGCATCATGACAAGCTGTGATCGACTTGAGACACGGGACATGAGCACGGTTTGTTGCTGTATTCACATGCACCCAGGGCTTTTTTTGTAGCAGGAATTCCTTTTCATATTAGGCCGAACACCCTAGATCAGGGGTGTTGAACTCATTTGTTATGAGGGCCGGATCGTGCAATTGAGAGAACATAAGAGAAGCCATTGTTAGATCAGGCCAATGGCCCATCCAGTCCAACACTCTGTGTCACACAGTGGCAAAAAATTTTATATATATATACACACACTGTGGCTAATAGCCACTGATGGACCTCTGCTCCATATTTTTATCTAAACCCCTCTTGAAGGTGGCTATGCTTGTGGCCGCCACCACCTCCCGTGGCAGTGAATTCCACATGTTAATCACCCTTTGGGTGAAGAAGTACTTCCTTTTATCTGTTTTAACCTGTCTGCTTGAGCCTGGCAAAGCAAGCTATTCCTTCCCAAGGGAGGAGCCTCAGCCAATGGAGAAAACAGAGGTTTTGCTCTGTAGCTCCTGTGCAATTGAGCAAGCTTACAAAGCAAGCTGTTATGCAGAAGGAAGCAAGATATAGGGAGAAGAAAGTAGATGACAGCTGGTTGCTCGGGGGCCTGATAGGAGCCCTCCAGGGCCTAATTTGGCCCCTGAACTGCATGTTTGACACCCCTGCCCTAGATGCAGCCCATTCTCCAAGAGCTTGCTAGGCTCTTCGTACAGGGCCTACTGTAATTTCCAGGAGGATTGACTACATCAGGGGGGTGTGGCCTAATATGCAAATGAGTTCCTACTACAAACCCCCCCCCCCCCCGCCGCATGCTCCCCTCACTCCTCCCACCTCTTTGTGTGTGCAAACTTTCTGGTATGATCAAGCTCCAGTTTGCCCAGGTGCCTGCTTGCAAATGTCATGGCAAATGGGAACTTGATCAAACTGCAAAATTTTCATTCCAGCTTTGTACATATGCCATCCCAATGCAGCTGTTCTCTCTCTTAATATCTTGATAATTGCTGTTATTTCCTTGTCTCATGAAACCAACTAAACTGAATTTGCTCTTCTCGTAGTTGCAGAGGGCAGCCGTGTTAGTCTCCATTAGCACAGTTAGATTCAACTCCAGCGGCACCGTAGAGGCCCAACAAGATTTTCAGGGTATGAGCTTTTGAGAGTCAAAGGTCCCTTGGAGCCAGTTTGGTCTAGTGGTTAAGTGCATGGACTCTTATCTGGGAGAACTAGGTTTGATTCCCCACTCCTCCACTTGCACCTGCTGGAATGGCCTTAGGTTTGCCATAACGATTGCAGGAGCTGTCCTTGAAAGGGCAGCTGCTGTAAGAGCTCTCTTAGCCATCCTTTCTCACAGGGTGTCTGTGGAGGGGGGCGGGAAGGGAAAGGAGATTGTGACCGCTCTGAGATGCAGAGATTTGGAGTAGAGGGCGGGATATAAATCCAATATCTTCATCTACCTCACAGGGTGTCTGTTGTGGGGGAGGAAGGCAAAGGAGATTGTGAGCCACTCTGAGGCTCTTCGGAGTAGAGGGCGGGATATAAATCCAATATCTTCATCTACCTCACAGGGTGTCTGTTGTGGGGGAGGAAGGCAAAGGAGATTGTGAGCCACTCTGAGGCTCTTCGGAGTAGAGGGCGGGATATAAATCCAATATCTTCATCTACCTCACAAGGGTGTCTGTTGGTGGGGGGGGGGGGCGGTAAAGGAGATTGTGAGCCTCTCTGAGCCTCACATTCACCTTATGGCTTGCGTTTACATGTATTGTATCCACATTCTCTAGCTCCTGCTTGTCATCTTTTTTAAAAAAATATATTTTCCCTTACTCTTGGCTCTCTGCAGCTTGTCAAGCCTCATGTTTTTATTCCGTTTTGCATTTTTGGCTTAAGGGACTTGGTGTCAGCTGATATCCCGTTAATCAGTTATTTCTTTCCTGTTTAATAATATCATCAGTCTCCTCTAGTTCAGTTCTCCTTAGTTGCTATGGTTGTAATTTTGGAATTATCCTTTCCTTCCTCTGTTGGTGGGGGTGGGGGTGGGAGGAGGAGCTGTATTAGATTGTAAGCCTTTTAGAGAAGATCTTGTCTTCTGCATATTGGCTGCTTGTTGTTAGTAGGCACGGGGATTTTTTTTCTGCCGGAGCTCACGGGAGCAGAGCTCCGCCCTGGCTACCCAGGGCTCTGGCTGGCCCAACCCACCATACAGCAGCCATGTGCTCCCAGGATGGGTGGTGTGGCCTAATACGCAAATGAGCGCCTGCTGGGCTTTTTCTACAAAAATGTCTTTACTGAATTTTCTCTTTCACCTATAACTGTCTTAACATGGGCTAAAGAAAGCAGAAACATGGCTGCCCTACGACTCCTGAGAATTATTATCGAAACGCATAACAAGGTTTTCCAAAAATTATGCAGATCTTGCAATCCTCCTTGACCGTGTTGCGTTCAGTCTGTCGAGCTAAATTCAAGTTCCAGTTTTGCACACGGTTATTAAAATTTCACCCCAGTGTTTAAAACGATTATTGAATTAGGTGCTGGAACTGTTTAAATCTGAGAATCTAGGGTAACTGGTCGAATCACAGTCTTGGCATTGTAGAAATGAATTTTTTGTGTGTATAATCCACGTGAATGAGCTAGATGGAGGAGATTTGGATCGCTGCGGGTTTGTCTGCTGCGTTCCAGATGCAAGTAGCCCGTGAACTGGGATTGCTGCAAGTGATTTATTTTGGCAGGGATGAGTCTTGTCACAGTGCTGTATTGATTGACTGGTTGGGTGGGCCCTGGAATTCTTACTGCACTCCCGGAAAACCAAACAAAATTGATTTGATGGACTTGCATTCTCTCCATAGTTGGAAACCTGTGTCTGATAATGCAGACTACCCTTGGTATCTTAATTCTGTGCTTCAGTCCTTTTAGAGCACGGGTTGTCAAACTGCGGCTCAGGAGCTGTATGTGGCTCTTTCACACATATTGAGTGGCTCTCGAAGCCCCCACCACCCCATTGGCTGGCTTGCAGAAGGCATTTCTCAGTTTAAATCACTTCTCCAAGTGAGCCAGCTAGTGGCTTGGAGAATGCATTTAAAGTTAAAGTTGCTTTCTTTCCCCCTCCCCTTCTCCATTTTTCCTGCCTGCCTGCCAGCCAGCCAGCTGGCAGTTTGGTGTAGTGGTTAAGTGCATGGACTCTTATCTGGGAGAACCAGATTCGATTCCCCACTCCTCCACTTGGACCTGCTGGAATGACCTTGGGTTAGTCATAGCTCTTGCAGAAGTTGTCCTTGAAAGGGCAGCTGCTGTAAGAACTCTCTCGGCCCCACCCACTTCACAGAGTGCCTGTTGTGGGGGGAGACGATATAGGAGATTGTAAGCCGCTCTGAGTCTCTGATTCAGAGAGAAGGGCGGGGTATAAATCTGCAGTCTTCTTCCTTCCTTCCTTTCTTCTCTCAAACTTCTGACACTCATGTCTTGGAGCTCTCAAATCTGACTTTTTGTCTTGCAGCTCTCAAACATCTGCCATTCACATCTTGCAGTTCTCAAACATCTGATGTTAATTCTATGTGGCTCTAACATTGAGCAAGTTTGGCCATCCCTGTCTTAGAGCATTCTCTGCTACTTTTATGTTTTACACTTACTTTTACTTGTGTAGGCTTACACCATTCTCTAAAACCAACAGAGTTTTCTTCAAGGTATAAGCTGTTGTGTGCAATGCACACTTCTTCAGATACAATAAAATGGAAGTTACCAGTCCATACATACAGGTAGAGGGTGAGCAATACATACCTATATGTATGGACTGGTGGCTTCCATTTTATTGTATCTGAAGAAGTGTGCATTGCACACAACAGCTTATACCTTGAAGAAAACTCTGTTGGTTTTACAGGTGCCGCTGGACTCACCCTTTGTTCTGGTGCTTCGGACCAACACGGCTACCCACCTGAACCATTCTCTAAAGCAGCGGTCCCCAACCTTTTTGGCACCAGAGGTTTTGTGGAATTCAATTTTTCCAAGAAATGAGGGTGGGGGCGGCAATGGTTTCAAGGTGATACAATTGTGCTCCAAGCCACCGTTTGGCCACCCATTTGTTAGATCATGCCTGGAATTATCTGTAAAGATGGTGTGGGAGGTGTTCTTGAGAGGAGTAATCTTGAAGGACCCTGGCTTGGGGAATGTGACTGCCCAAGCAACAGGTTGCTATTCAACACGTTCAGGCTCATCATCCATTCAATAGTTTGTAACTGTTAGTTCATGTTTTAGTAGCCTTTTCATTTATGGATGGTGGTTTTCCATATTTCTCTAATAAGAAATAAATTTCAGAGGACTGGTGAATCGCAGTTGGTACATTCGCCACTTTGAATCAGGTTTTGTAGGGATAATGTCCAGTTGACATTGGGAATCTCCAGTATCGGATAAGAGAATTTTCCTTTATGCAGGAAGATTTGATCACAGATTTTGTGGAGCAGGGCCTGTTTCTAGAAGAAATAAGAGTTCGTAGTGAAATGTGAATGTGAATGAATCATCTCCAGCAGCCATCATGAACTGCAGTACTTTAGGGCGGAATTAATAAGCTGTCTCTTGATAGGTTTACCCTACCCTCACGTTACCCTACAAATGCGTGAGTGCTCATCATAAGCTCATTTTAAGACCCCCACCCCTTAATTCCAGGGACACCAGTTCTAAGGTTATTAAATCTGGGAGATTATGTAATCCATACCCCTAAGGTAATTCAGTCTGTCTCTCTACTTCTCCCCTTAAAACCAGTCCCTTGTATTCAGGTGCACATAGAGTTGATGGTGGGTGGGAGTGAAATAGGAGGATCTATGAGGATGTATGTTGGTTTTTTTGCTCTGTTATGTTTGATTTCCTGCTTGGTTGAACATTATGGCACTTGTAATAGCTTGGCTATCATCCAATTTGAGTTTACCTTCCCTAGAACAAACATTATATGTACTAGGGAATTACATTGACTTTAATTTAATTTTAGAAAGCCATGGTATTTATTTATTCACATTACGCTTCTATCCCGCCCTCTCCTCAAGCGGACTCAGGGCGGCTCACAACATTTGTTTAAAAACAGTAAGTCAATAAAATCTATAAAACATTAATACAATTAAAATTTAAAACTATTCTACAGTGCTGTATCATTACTACGTTGGCGGTTCTGCTTTTCAGATGGTTGGACATCGGATACTCTAACTGGTATCTTACAGCACGCATCCCATATGTTTTATTTGAATAAAAGGGCAATGTTGTTTGATATTGCAGTAGAGGCCAGGATTCAAGGAGCAGTATAAGGTGTACCCAAGGTCTTTGAGATAGTCTGGGAGGTTCCAAATTTCTGTTGCATTTTGAATGGTCATATCACTGCCTTCTGTGCATGTCCTCTTTCGATTCAGAAGTCGGGTGGGGGCTGATTATCAAAAGTCCAAAGCTTTCTCGAGAGCATAGGGTTAGTTGCACCATTATTTACACAATACCCACTTACATGTTGAATTAAATACAATGCTCGTATGTCAAGTTCCTTGGTGCTGTCATACTACGAATATCACAGAAAACTAATCAGGAGGTGGCACGATAATGGTTTAAGTAGAGACATCACCCTGCCAGCAAAAGTCCGTATAGTCAAAACGATGGTTTTCCCAGTAGTAGTGTATGGCTGTGAGAGCTGGACCATAAGGAAGGCCGAGCGCAAAAGAATAGATGCTTTTGAGCTGTGGTGCTGGAGAAGAATCTTGAGAGTCCCCTCGGACTGCAAAAAGATCAGATCAGTCAGTCTTAAGGGAAATGAACCCTGACTGTTCCCTGGAAGGTCAGATTGCTGAAGCTGAAGCTCAAATACTTTGCCCCATCAACTGAGAAGGGAGCACTCCCTGGAGAAGACCCTGATGCTGGGAAAGACAGAAGGCAAAAGGAGAAGGGGACAGCAAAAGATGAGACGGCTGGACAGCGTTACTGATGTAACTAACACGAATTTGAGCAGACTTCGGAGGATGGGGGAAGACAGGAGGGTTTGGCATGACTTTGTCCACGGAGTCACAAAGTGTCGGACTTGACTGTGCAAACTGAGCAACAACATGCTAGCGGTTTATAAAGACACACGTGGGGAGGACAGTGTATTCCTAGTACTCGGAGGCACCCAATGAAACTGATGGGTGATAGATTCAGGGCCACACGAAAGGATATACTTCTTTACTCGGTGTTTAACTGTGGAATTCACCGCAGTGGATGTGGTGAGAACTGCTAACATAAACAGAGACTGAAGAGATTCATGGAGGGGACAGGTCCAGCATTGACTGCTGGCTGAAACAATTAAAGGGAACCTTCGAGTTCAGAGGCAGCAGTGATAAAAGGAAGCACTTCTTCACCCAAACTGATAAAAAGGAAGTACTTCCTCACCCAAAGGGTGATGAACGCATGGAATTCACTGCCACAGGAGGTGGTGGCAGCTGCAAGCATAGAAAGCTTCAAGAAGGGATTGGATAAGCATTTGGAGCAGAGGTCCATCAGTGGCTATTAGCCACAGCGTATTGTTGGAACTCTCTGTCTGGGGCACGGATGCTCTGTATTCTTGGTGCTTGGGGGGGGGGGCACAGTGGAAGGGCTTCTGGTAGTCCTGGCCCCACTGATGGACCTCCTGATGGCACCTGGGTTTTTTTGGCCACTGTGTGACACAGAGTGTTGTACTCTGTCTAATGATGATGACTTTGCTGCCTTTGATTTCTTGGAAATGCTGCCAGATACAGGTGAGAATTGCACCTTCTTTGGCACTACTGCCTTGTTGTCGTTGTTGTTGTCATCATCACAGTCATACATTTGATTGGTAGAGGGTGTTCTGCAATTTGAGATATAGCCAAGTTCTTGGAAATTGCAGATACATCTTTACAGGATTCTTGCTGTTCCAAGCAAAACTGTCTTCTGGGGCTGAGCTAGTGTTATTTGTTGAATGCTCAGAATGTCCAGGTGTGTGTTGAGGCTTTTAGGTACTGCTCCAAGGACTCCAGTGATAACTGGCACAACGTAACCTTCTCCCAGAGGCACTCTAACTCTAGGTCTTGGTTTTTTGTGAGCTTTTCCTGTTCTTTCTTTTTTGTTCTGCTGTCTCCTGGGATTGCATTGCAGCATCAATGATCCAAACCCTATTTCTCATTTTTCTCCCCTACAATTGTGATATCAGGGGTCTTATGCTCCAGGTTTTTATCTGTTTGCAGACAGAAGTCTCAAAGAATCCTTTTTTTCATCATTCTTTATGGTCTTATCTGGTTTCTGCTCCCATGAATTTTTGTCTAATGAAAGGCCATATTTATTGCAAAGATTCCAGTGCAAGATGCTGCTGATGACATTGATCTGACAAATAGTATTTTGACTCTTGAAAGCTCATATGTCAAAAATCTAGTATGTGCTACTGGATTGAAATCTAGCTGTTCTACTGCAGACTAACACAGTTACCCTCTGAAAATAATACTAACATTATTTTAGCCTAGCCTAACACCTTTGCCCCCTTAAAGTGTTCTGGAGTTGCCATCCCAGCTGAGCCAATAGAGCCAGTTTGTTATAATGGTTAAGAGTGGCAGACTCTAATCTGGAGAACTAGGTTTGATTCCCCCACTCCTCTACATGTAGCTGCTGGGTGACCTTGGGTCAGTCCCAGTTCTCTCAGAGCTGTTCTCTCAAGAGCATTCTCTCAGCCCCACCTACTCAGGGTGTCTGTTGTGGGGAGAGGCAGGGAAAGGAGACTTGTAAGCTACTCTGAAGCTCCGAGCGAAGGGTAGGATATAAAACCAATCTCTTCTTCTCAGGGCCTTTTTTTTTTTTTAGAAAAGGCCCAGCTGGAACTCATTTTCATATTCGGCCACACCCCCTGACACCACCATTGTTTAGCATAGGGCTTTTTTGTAGAAAAAGCCCAGCAGGAACTCATTTGCATGTTAGACCACACCCCCTGATGCCAAGCCAGCCGGAACTGCGTTCCTGTGTGGCCTAATATGCAAGTGAGTTCCTGCTGGGCTTTTCCTACAAAAAAAGTCCCTATGCAAAACAATGGTGACGTCAGGGGGTGTGGCCTATTATGGAAATAAGTTCCTGCTGGGCTTTTTCTACCAAAAAAGCCCTGCTCAGAACAGTCTCCTTCCTGGGCTGTGCCGCCATCAGATCCATGCTGTTCTAAGTGGGCTTACGTGGGTGTATGCGTATGTCCATAAGGGTGCTGCTTTGAGTTATGTTAAATGCTGGCTGTTTAGTGGCAAGGAGGATTGTCAGTGCATTTGCATAATTATGTTGATATAACTATTATATATTTTATTACTTTGGTTGTAACGTAATATTTGTAAAGAAGGCAGTGGTTTGTCCTGCACGTCACCTTTCTTATTGCACCTAGTTGCTTGTTAAATTCCACACCATTTTGGTGTTTGCAGAAGGGAAGGGGCGGGGGACCCATTGCTAACATATTCCTTGGGAATCTGCATCGTCTTGAAAGACTTAGAGGCTCACGCCTGTATTTATTTACCACCAGCCATTCCACGCAGATAATTTCTGTACATATACACACTATACAATTTTGAACACCAGTCCTTCATTTTAGAATCAAGGATTTGGTTGTGTTGCCTCCTAGTACATTGGTTTGGAACGGGAGTGTAACAGGAAATACTGCAGAGTCTGTGCATGCATTACATTCCTTTCCTGCCCTGAGAGAGGGGCCAACAAACAAACCTTTCTTCTAGTAAAAAGACGAGCTGCACAAAGTTCAGCAGCAGACGCAGCCACAGAATCCAAACATCCTTTTCTGCCGATGAAAAGAATTCAGCCTGCTGTGTTTAAATCTTGAAGGTGGTGGTGGGGTGGTGGGGAGGTTTAACGTCTTACCTTGTGGATATTTATTTGCTGCAAGGAAGCTTCCAGGATATTGTAATAAATAGTAAGGGAAGACAGTGGTTCCATAGTATAAAACAAATCACATAAAGGAGGTATAGATTCAACGCATATTATTGTGTTCAGTTTTCAAATTTGTTGGTTTTGGTGACCGATTCTTTTTTAGCTTTGCTTGAAAGTTTGAAGTGAATGCAGCTTGAATCGCTGTATGGAATGCAGCGATCATGTAACATATATAACTTTGCCAGTTTTGGATTTATGGCCTTAAGTGTATTTTGAAAATATTGTTTGGTGTGGGTTTTTTTGCTCAGAGTACCCTATTGTGCCTACATGAAATCCTGCATTTGAGGGCACATGCTTGTCTATAAAATGGCTGCTAAATTTAAGCTGCAAGGTTTGCGTTTGATAATTAAAAGGGTCAAGCCTACCTTCCGACAGACGTGGCCTAAATCTTTGGCTTTCATTGAGCATTGCCTAGTTAAACTAGGTGAAGGCTACAGAATCCAGGCTGGATTTCCAGAACTGTTTATTATGTCATTTATTTAAGCAATTTCTTTCCCAAAATGGGCTCAGAGCGGATCACAACATTCTAAAAACAATATAAAACAACAGTTAAAACCAAACCAATGTAACAAGACAATTTGATAGATCACATATGTTATAAATAGCAGCTCAGTTGGGCACATGTTACATAAAGTCTAAAACAGTAGATAGAGTAAAATTCGTATTAGAGCAGAGATGGTACCGTAGCATAGGGCCAGCCGATGGAGTAGGACGCCTGCCGCCCTCAACCAAAGGCATGTTAATATTCTATGTTAATATTCTAGTGGCAGCAGCTGAAAATTCATTCGAAGCAAAGGTTTGGGTTCAGTTCTGGTTTGGACTTTGCAAGTTTTTCTTTGACCCGCCCTAACCTGGAATGGCTCAAGCAAGACTGTTCTTGTCAGATCTCTGAAGTTAAACAGGGTTGACCCTGGTTTGTCCTTGGGTGGGAGACCACTGAGGAAGTCCAGGGTCGCTGGGCAAAGGAGGTTATTTGCAAACCACCTTCGTTTGCCTTGAAAACCCTGCAGGATCCTCATACGTTGGCTGCAACTTGGTGGCACTTTATGCCTATCCAGCACAGTTTACTCTCAAGAAGTGGGTCTTGTGTAGCGCTTTGTCAAAGCCGTGGCTTCCATCACAGCCAAGAGGGACTTGTGTAGGACAGTAGTCACCTGTATCATACAGTTAAAAACGTAAAGGTAGTCCCCTGTGCAAACACCAGTCGTTTCTGATTCTGGAGTGATGTCGCATCATGACATTTTCCCGGCAAACTTTTTACGGGGTGGTTTGCCATTGCCTTCCCCAGTCATCTACACTTTTCCACCCAGCAAGCTGGGTACTCATTTCGCCGACCTCGGAAGGATGGAAGGCTGAGTCAACTTGGTGCCGGCTACCTGAACCCAGCTTCCGCCAGGATCGAACTCAGGTCATGAGCAGAGAGCTCAGACTGCAGTAGTGCAGCTTTACCACTCTGCGCCACGGGGCTCTTGCAATACAGTTGTCCTACAGTTAATCGTTAGTTAATAATTGTTATCCATCTAAGAGGCTGGGGACAGACATTAGAACTTTCTTCCCTTTAAGGGCATGTGTACCCACATTCCCATCGCTGTAGGCTCCTCAAAATAATGTTTACAGGTAAGCGGCTCATCCCCATAGCAAAGGTAAAAGCTTCGTAAAAGTTTTGCAGCTGCCATAGCTTAAGAGCTGCTTATGAAAAGAACTCTGAGTTCTTTCCTCTTTCCAAAGATGAAATACAATTTTGGATCAAGTAAACTCTTTTTCAGAGAAACGATATTTGGAGTGTACTTCATATTATTTAAAGTACAAACTGAATGGGAATCAGGAAGCACATACTCTGTTTCCTAGCTCTTTCAATTGTTGCTAATCTGATTTACTTAGCCTTGAGAATATATTACATAATTTGCTAAGTGTTTGACAGAAGGGAGGAAGCGAAAATAAATTGAACATGATAACAGAACAAAACCAGGCTTCTCAGTCAGTGTTTACGCCCTGCTACAATGAATTGGAGTCGCAAAGCAGTTTGCTGGGGGAACAAACAAAATGCTGAGTATTTAAGTGGCCATGAAGCAAGTGTCTTGAGATGTGTCGTGTTCTAGTTCTGATTGAAAATGGAAGGGCTTATTGCAGTCCAGAGGCGAACCGATTTGTTCGCTCAGTACTGGAGTGATATACAGACTTTGGCTGTACTGTCTTGGTGGTGAATGTTTCCATAGTCGGTTGCCATTCACACTTTAGTTACAGAACTTGTGCAGAATTAACTGCAGAACAAAACAAGAGTCAAGTTGCACCAGAATCTGCTTTATATTACCTTTTGTTGTTGTTTCAGCCCGGTTAACACTAACTAACAAACACCAGACCCCAATTTGTGATTCTTGTAATCTGCTAAAAAAAACATTTCCATGACTCCGCATAGTAACTCACTGCCCACTTTATTTAGGACGGCTTGCCATTCTATACTGTTGTCTGATGAAGTGTGCTTAGAGCACACAAGAGCTTGCATTCTGAATAAAACTTCATTGGTCTTAAAGGTGCAACTTGACTCTTGTTTTGTTCTACTGCTTCAGAACAACACAGCTGCCCACCTAGAATTAACTACAGTGAGGTACCATCCCCTGCTCTAACTGGACGATAAAAAAAAGACATCTGTATGTGGCTGGTGGTTCTGAGGTATGAGTTGGGAAGACACTCATAGAATTGAAAGCAGCGCAGTGCAAGTAATTGGCTTCAGCATTCATGCATTTTTTAAATGTGCATTCAGTTCTTGATCCTGCAAGTGATGTGCATATGTTAGGCCTATGTATGTGTGCAGATTTCCTTAGCCATTGTATGTGTGAGATCTCTAATTGGCGCTTCCCAGCAACACCCTCCTCACCACCGACCTAGATGTAATGGTTGGGGACTTCTGTTTTAGTGTATCTGAAGAAACATGCATGCACACAGAAGCTTATACCCAGAACAAAAGGATATTGTTGTTGTTCTTAAAGGATATTACGTCTTATAAGGGACGGCTTACATTTAAATGAGTGTCAAATATGCGGCCCGGGGGCCAAATCAGACTCTCAGAGGGCTCCTGTCAGGCCCCAGAGCAACTGGTTATCATCTGCTTACTTCTCCCTCTCTCTTGCTTCCTTCTACATCACAGCTTGCTTTGCCAGGCTTGCTCATTCGCACAGGAGCTACAGAGCAAAGCCTCTACTTTCTCCACTGGCTGTGGGTCCTCCCTTGGGGAGGAAGGAGAACTTGCTTTGCCAGGCTTTGTCAATTGCACAGCAGAGCTACTGAGGCAAGCTTCTCCTCCTTCTATTGGCTGAGACTCCTTCCCCTCCTGGTCCCCTGGAGGGGAAGGAAAGAGCCAGAGCTTCCTTTGCCCAGTTCCCTGGATCCCATGGAGAAATACAAAGAAAGCAACTGACGAGTGCTAACGTTTCAAGCATGTTTTAAGGTGGTTCTTTTTTTAATCTTTGTGTTTGTCCATTTCCTTTATAAAGAAGATAGAAGATATTGGATTAATATCCCACCCTCCACTCGGAAGAATCTCAGAGCGGCTCACAATCTCCTTTCCCTTCCCCCCCCCCACAACAGACACCCTGTGCGGTAGAAGATATTGGATTTATATCCCGCCCTCCACTCTGAAGAGTCTCAGAGGGACTCACAATCTCCTTTACCTTCCTCCCCCACAACAGACACCCTGTGAGGTGGAAGATATTGGATTTATATCCCGCCCTCCACTCCGAAGAGTCTCAGAGGGACTCACAATCTCCTTTATCTTCCTCCCCCACAACAGACACCCCGTGAGGTGGGTGGGGCTAAGGGAGCTCTCACAGCAGCTGCCATTTCAAGGAGAACTCCTGCCAGAGCTATGGCTGACCCAAGGCCATTCCAGCAGCTGTAAGTGGAGGAGTGGGGAATCAAACCCGGTTCTCCCAGATAAGAGTCCGCACACTTAACCACTACACCAAATTGGCTCTGAGATATAAAGTTTATATCTCTGCTACCTAATCTTAAATAGGTACACAAATGGCCTGGTCCAACAAGGTCTCATTTATGTCAGATCCGGCCCTAATAACAAATGAGTTCGACACCCCTGTTCTTGTACGGAAGCCTAGTAGTATAGTAGTAGTTGTAGCTGTTGCAGATAGGAGGATGTGGGGGTGGTTTGAGATTTAAACCTGAGAGTGCCTGGATCGCAGCTCATAGGGTTTAACTATATTATGCTGTGGTTTTTATATCCTTCTGCCAGATTTACAGCTGCTAGCTCAGAGAGTACTGTTCTAAAAAATCTTCCAGAAAATTGTTTTGGTAACTGTAAATATCTGACTGTCAAACTGCCGCTTTAAGCAGGACTGAAATATTATTCAGACATATTGGTAGATTAAAACAGAGATTAAATCGTTCGGTCCGAAGGAAGAAGGAGCCTGTGAGGTGCGTCTGATTGCTGCCGCAGTTGTGTGCTGCTGCTGAAAGTGTTTCTTCTTTGCAGTTCTTTAGCCCAAGGAATTAAGAGGTTTCTTAGAATGGCTGTAATTCTTAGAAAAGGTTCCGTTCAGTGTTGTTTCCATGTGCATTTTAACTTTGCTCAGTCAGTGTGAGATAGAGAGACCCCTGTGGAATTTGCGTTGAGGGTGGGGCCCGATATGTGTTGACACAGTCAGCTAAAGTGAGTTTGGGAGCATGCAAAAAAGTCCATCTTGAAGAAAGGTCACTGGTTTTGAAAGCCCTGATACAAGGGATCCACGCTTGATGTGGCTGCACCTCTTTTTGGCTTCCGGTGAATTAGTTATTATTGTTTTGGTATGGCGCTTTTCAACTGTCGAGGCTCCTGTGAAAAGTCTTAAGATGGGATACAAACAACCCCCAAGTATAAACGTGCAGGGCTCCAGCATAGTGGGTGGTGGAGAGGCGATTTCCCCTTATTTGTTCTGAATCTAATCTTAGGCTGGGGCTCTAGGAATACTGGCTGGGCGACTCGAAACCTATCATTAGCACCTCATTATACTGGGCACTTCTAAGCAGCTATTCCTGTGTGTGCCGTCTGGGAAGTGTGTGTGTGTGCTATGATGTCACTCCACAGCCATGAACTCCAGAGGTATTTGCTGAGCTGCAGAGTTTTATGGCAGCATCCTGCAAGCAGCTGCTCTTGGAGAATAATGGAAGTTCAAAAGGGAGTTCAGGAAGGAATTTGTGAGTTAGGCAGTATAGGTACAACAGCACATTTTTCAGTATGAAGCAGTGATTGTCAGTAGAGGGAAAATTCCCTTGGTTTAAACTTTAAAGTAAACTTGTGTTAGAGCAGGGGTGTCAAACATGCAGTTCAGGGGCCGAATCAGGCCCCTGGAAGGCTCCTATCAGGCCCCCAAGCAACTGTGGGTGTCAACTACTTCCTTCTCCCTATATCTTGCTTCCTTCTGCATAACAGCTTGCTTTGCAAGGCTTGCTCAATTGCACAGGAGCTACAGAGCAAAACCTCTGTTTTTTCCATTGGCTGAGGCTCCTCCCTTGGGGCGGAAGGGGGGGAATAGCTTGCTTTCTCTCAGTTGCCCAGCAGAGCTACTGAGCCAAGCCTCTCTTCCTTCTATTGGCTGAGGCTCGTTCCCCCCAGTCCCCTGAAGAAGGAAGGAAAGAGCCAGAGCTTCCTTTGCCCAGTTCCCTGGATCCCATGGGAGAGATACAAAGAAAGTATCTGTAAGACCAATGAGTGCAAACTTTTAAAGCGTATTTAAAGTTTTTAAAAAATATATTTGTGTTTGTGTCCTTATAAAATTTATATCTCTGCTACCTAATTTTAAATAGATACACACATGGCCCAGCCGGACATGGCTCAGCCCAACCTGACATGGTCTGGCCCAACAAGGTCTCATTATGTCAGATCCGGCCCTCATGACAAATGAGTTCAAAACCCCTGTTAGGGGGTTGTCTTCGAGATGAGAAGTTGTTAGGGGGCAACCAACACATGCAGCGGAATGAGTTGGTCAGACTAGCATGCAGGCTGATAAGGGAGCCTATGATGGCCCTGTCCTCTTCCCTCCCTCAGAGGCAAGATTTTCCCTCCAGTTTCTTTCCCTTTATTGACTGAGCTGCGTTTTGTGTTTTCTTCGTTACTGAAGAATTCTGGCTGTCCCACCCTGTCACACACTGATATTTTGACTGTTGGCTTAGGCCAGGAACCTGAGGGAAGAATTGGGAGCCCCCTTTAATTTAACCCCTTTAACGTAAATGGCACTCGAGGCATTTTGAAATTCAAAAATAAAATCTTTTATTCAATGTAGAGGTCAGGTGAAATCAGGGGTAAAATTTCAAAGGTAACTCAATATAAATAACTCTGAGGTAAAATCAATACATGCACAGACTTTGGTTCTTATGTTTCTAGCTAATGAGACCGAAACCTTTATGTTGAGAGGCTTTTGTTCCAGTGTTTTCCCCAAACACTTCAGTACACTTTCTTTGAGTATCCTCTGGCTCTTTCGGTTTCCAGAAAGCTGGTGCACTCTTTCTAGTATCCAAACCCCTTCTCTTGAAACATCAGCACTTGTCTTGACTCTTAAGCTCTCTAAATGCAGTTTCTAACCATAATAGACCAGGGATCTATGTGCTCTTCAGAGCTAACTTCCTGTTTGACTCGGCAGGGAATGTTCTCTTTCTTTCCCTTGGCCCAAATGGGAGACTCTGTCTAACTACCCACTGGTCTTTGCCAACTCTCCCCAGTTCTCCTGTCTGTGTTAAGCTGTTCTCAGTCACGGCTGAATTCCAAATGAATTCTTCTCAACATTCAGCTCTGAAGTCTCTTTCTGCTCAGCTGGTGCTAACCAATCGGATTGCTTAGAGCAGCCTGTCACTCAAGGCTCTATGAGTCTGTGAAGAATTTAACCCTTCACATTTCTTTACGTGTTTGTACAGCACTTCTAAGCTTTTAAGTCTGTCACAGAGCCTAATAGCCCTGTATAACTGCATTAAGCATTCAGGTGGGTAGCCGTGTCGATGTAAAGCAGCAGAATTTGAGTCCAGTGGCACCTTTAAGACCAACCAAGTTTTATTCCGGGTATAAGTGTTTGTGTGCATGCATGCTTCTTCAGATACATTGAAACAGGGTCACTATATATATGTGTGTGTGTGTATAGGTATATAGCTACCTATAGAAAAGAGTATCTGAAGAAGTCTGCATGCACATGAAACTCATACCCAGAATAAAATTTGGTTGGTCTTAAAGGTGCCACTGGACTCCAACTTTGTTCTGGCTTAAGAACTGCAATATCGGAGGAGCATGTTTTTTAGAAAGCCCATTAAAAATATCCAGATGCATTACAGAACTTGTTAGCAGAGTGATTTATTTTCACTTCATTTATACTGTCTTTCTCCCTTTTGGGGGGGACCCAAAGTGATTCTGGGTATGTGTCAGGTGCTTTTTGTTGGTGACTAACCACAGCCAAATGACCGAGATTCAGAGCGAGGCTTCCTAGGAAGCTTAAACACTCTCTTGGTTGTGAGGGAATCCTGGCCAATCCAGAGTGAGATAAGAGATTCACACTGCCATCCTTTTTCCTGTCTCCAAGGCAGTCTCTGTGCCTGCCTGTCTGCCTCTAAAGCACTTCTTGCAAGGGGCCAAGGGCCCAAACCAGCCAGAATATTCTAAAATGAATCTCTGGAAAAGAATCCTAGATTCTCTCCTCTTCTAGGTTGGTTGCATCCTGTTGAAACCTTGTGACATCTCCTTTGCAGACTTGACTTTTCAGTAACTTTTTTTCAGGGCCCTGAAATGTCGCTTTTCATCCTAGGAATGCCTGTGGGGTTGCCCGCCCCCAGGTGGTGGCAGGAGATCTCCTGGGATTACAACAGATCTCCAGGCAACAGAAATGAGTTTATCTGGAGAAAATGGCTGCTTTGGGAAGTGGACTCTGTGGCATTGTACCCCATTGGAGTCCCTCCCCTCTCCTGACTTCTCCCTCATAAGAACATAAGAGAAGCCATGTTGGATCAGGCCAGTGGCCCATCCAGTCCAACACTCTGTGTCACATAAGAACATAAGAGAAGCCATGTTGGATCAGGCCAGTGGCCCATCCAGTCCAACACTCCGTGTCACATAAGAACATAAGAGAAGCCATGTTGGATCAGGCCAATGGCCCATCCAGTCCAACACTCTGTGTCACAGAAGAACATAAGAGAAGCCATGTTGGATCAGGCCAGTGGCCCATCCAGTCCAACACTCTGTCACATGGTGGCCAAAAAACCCAGGCGCCATCAGGAGGTCCATCAGTGGGGCCAGGACACTAGAAGCCCTCCCACTGGTGCCCCCCAATCACCAAGAATACAGAGCATCACTGCCCCAGACAGAGAGCTCCAAGAGTACGCTGTGGCTAGTAGCCACTGATGGACCTCTGCTCCAGATGTTGATCCAGTCCCCTCTTGAAGCTGTCTGTGCTTGTAGCCACCGTCACATCTTGTGGCAGTGAATTCCTTGTGTTAATCACTCTTTGGGTGAAGGACTTCCTTCTACCAGTTCAGTTCCTTCCACAGGCTCCCTAAAATCTCCAGGTGTTTCCCATCCAGAGCTGGCACCCTTTACTGTCCTGCCACCTCTGCCTTTGCTCTTGGATGTGCAGTCCATGAAAAAGGGCTCCTTGAGCCCCAGCTGCCAGAGAGCATGCTTTTTGCAGAGGCAGAGGAGGTTCTTGTGAGCCAGGAAGCTTATACTTCATTACCTCTTTGAATTCACTTCTTGTCTTTTGGGCATCGAGTCACAGCTGACTCATGATGTCCCCATAGGGTTTTCAAAGCAAGAGGTGTACATAGGTGGTTTGCCATTGCCTGTCTCTCCTTTTGCAACCTTGGAGGTCTCCCATCCAGGGGTCATGTTATAGAAAAAGGTGCCGGAGCTCATTTGCACAACTCCTTTGCATATGCCACACACCCAGGCCTCCGATTCAGTGGGAGCTCACAGGAGTGCAGCTCCTGAACCTTTCTGAGAGTTCCACCTCTTCCTCCCTACCTACCTTGTTCATTGAATAGTAAGTGCAGCTGCATAACAATCCCTGGATGAGCTCTACCACCTACTTTTCTACAAAACAACCCCTGCACACACCCCTGACATCACTGCAAGGGAACAAAATTCTATCAGCTCACCATCTACCTTGAAATGCTTCCTGAGCTATGATTGTCATAAGAAAACCTTCCTCCCATCATACTTAAATTACTTTTCTCCTATGTGGCCACAGTGGCATGGTGAAGCTTTCCATCTACCCACTTCATAAGTTTTGGTTATTCTGATTTTTTTTATTGGGGGGGGGGGTGCGGAAATATTAGAAAGTTTGTCAAATCTTAAGAGTTCAGCAAAACTCTCACAGGGGGTTTGAACAATGGAGCCCAGAAGCAGGTATTTGGGGGGCGGGGTGAGTTAAGAAAGAAAGAGCACAATAAAATTTAGAGGTTCAGGAGCTCCTGCCCAAAATGAGGCCTGCTCCCATCCAAATACTAGCTAGGGCCGACCCTGCTTCGCTTCAGAGATCTGACAAGATCAGGCTAGCCTGGACTATCCAGTTCAGGGCTTGAATTCATTAGGCCTCAGGAAAACCTCTCCATCTTTGCCTCAGTCTCCCCCCCCCCCCCGCCCCGCAGTGTTGGGGTGTGCAGTTGCTGGCTTGTTGAAAGGATTACTAAAATAAAAGTACACAGCAAATGCAACACTGAAGTTATTTGCTTCAGCCAGTATCATAATGCCCTTGTATAAATCGACAGTGGGGTCTCATTTGGAATACTGTATACAATTCTGGTCACCACACCTCAAAAAGGATAGCATTGGAAAAAGTCCAGAAAAGGGCAACTAGAATGATTAAAGGTTTGGAACACTTTCTTTATGAAGAAAAGTTAAAACGCTTGGGGCTCTTTAGCTTGGAGAAACGTCGACTGCGGGGTGACATGATAGAGGTTGACAAGGTGATGCATGGGGTGGAGAAAGAAGTCCTTTTCTCCCTTTCTCACACTACAAGAACTCGTGGGCATTCGATGAAATTGCTGAGCAGTCGGGTTAAAACGGATAAAAGGAAGTCCTTCTTCACCCAAAGGGTGATTAACATGTGGAATTCACTGCCACAGGAGGTGGTGGCGGCTACAAGCATAGCCAGCTTCAAGAGGGGATTGGAAAAACGTATGGAACAGAGGTCTATCAGTGTATTGTTGGAACTCTCTGTCTGGGGCAGCGTATTGTTTGAACAGCGTATTGTTGGAACTCTCTGTCTGGGGCAGTGATGCTCTGTATTCTTGGTGCTTGTGGGGGGGCAAAGTGGAAGGGCTTCTAGCCCCTCTTATGAGCCTCCTGATGGCACTTGGTTTTTTTTTTTTCTTTTTGGTTTTGGCCACTGTGTGACACAGAGTGTTGGACTGGATGGGCCATTGGCCTGATCCAACATGGCTTCTCTTATGTTCTTATGTGACACAGAGTGTTGGACTGGATGGTCCATTGGCCTGATCCAACATGGCTTCTCTTATGTTCTTATGTGACACAGAGTGTTGGACTGGATGGGCCACTGGCCTGATCCAACATGGCTTCTCTTATGTGACACAGAGTGTTGGACTGGATGGGCCATTGGCCTGATCCAACATGGCTTCTCTTATGTTCTTATGTGACACAGAGTGTTGGACTGGATGGGCCATTGGCCTGATCCAACATGGCTTCTCTTATGTTCTTATGTGACACAGAGTGTTGGACTGGATGGGCCACTGGCCTGAACCAACATGGCTTCTCTTATGTGACACAGAGTGTTGGACTGGATGGGCCATTGGCCTGATCCAACATGGCTTCTCTTATGTTCTTATGTGACACAGAGTGTTGGACTGGATGGGCCATTGGCCTGATCCAACATGGCTTCTCTTACGTTCTTACTGTTTTCTTTGTCATGTTCTTTACCCCTCACATCTATCATATATCATCTTGTCATTGACTCAGTGTACTGACTCATACATGTATGTCTTCATTCGTTGCTTTACAGTGGACCCCATGTGTTCTGCTGTTTTAATACTGGGTTTAAAGAACAGGGACACAGTAATTTGACAAGCCAGTTTGTCATTGGGGCTTGCAGTTGCGTTACCTGCCCATACATGTGAAACATACTTTCAAGTTGCCAGTGGTGCCTCTCCCTTTGCCCCGATCACCACTGTGAAATATTTGGCGTTTCTTTCTTGCATGTGTTGATGCAGATCCCTGCAAACTTGATTCCAGGTTATTTCTTCTATGGTTAGTCACAAAGTTCCTATACTCTAAAAGAGCTTTATTTAAAATCGCTGTAACGCAAATTCGGAAGTAGGGTTGCCAATCCCCAGGTGGGGGCAGGGGATCCCTCGGTTTGGAGTTCCTCCCCCTGCTTCAGGGCCATCAGAAAGCGGGGGGGAAGGGAGGGAAATATCTTCTGGGCACTCCATTATTCCTATGGAGACCAATTCCCATATGGTACAATGGAGAATTGATCTGCAGGTATCTGAGGCTCTGGAGGGGCTGTTTTTTGAGATAGAGGTACCAAATTTTCAGCTTAGTATCCAGTGCTCTCTCCCTAAAATACCATCCATGTTTCAAAAGGATTGGACAAGGGGGTCCCTGCAAACTTGATTCCAGGTTATTTCTTCTATGGTTAGTCACAGAGTTCCTATACTCTAAAAGAACTTTATTTAAAATCGCTGTAACGCAAATTCGGAGCCTCAAAAGAAGGTGCCCCTATCCTTTATTAGTTCCAATGGAGGGAAGGCATTTAAAAGGTGTGTGGTCATTTTAAATGTGATGGCCTGAACTCCCTTTGGAGTTCAGTTATGCGTGTCACAGCCTTGATCCTGGCTCCACCCCCAAAATCCCCAGATATTTCTTGAATTGGGCTTGGCAACCCTATTTGGAAGAAACGTTGCTTTTGCCATAAGGGAAGTTGGGCTGTAATCAGCTTTAAAAATTGTTTTGTTACTTAAACGGAGAGTCTCTCTGGTAGACCGAGAGTGGGGTGAGCTGTTTATGGAGTGGTAGCAAAATGTTCTCTGGAATGAAGACAGAAAAGAAAGAATTGTAGTGCTTACCAAGTAGTTTTATTTGGAAGTTTCAGCCAAGATCTCTAATAAGTGAATCTTTTAAGTGCTTAGCTTTTTAAAAAAAACAAAAAAAAAACCCTATATAGCGTATGGAATAATGACGAGGTTTCCCCTTCACATTATGTAGCTGTTTATTATAATGTCAGCTTGGGCCTTTGGAAATTAAATTACTCTGAACCGCCGTCTCGCAAACATGTACATAGGATAGGAAAAACAAAACTCTGTGCCAGCGCAGACTAAATTAGCATTAACGATTGGTGCAGAATTGCAAATCGTAGTGGAGTTTCTGCCTTGTTGACTGTCTCAAGGCAAATGTTAATACGTAAGATAAATCTGGCTCATGGGTGGCACCAGTAAGGCCAACACTGAAGGAAGGAGCTACAAGAAAAGACTGTGAGGGACTTCAGAATGTTCAGTCTGGAGAAAAGGAGATGGGTGAGATCGCTCTCTTTAAGTATTTAAGGAGAGCCAGCTTGGTGTAGTGGTTAAGTACGTGGACTCTTATCTGGGAGAACCGGGTTTGATTCCCCACTCCTCCACTTGCAGCTGGTGGAATGGCCTTGGGTCAGCCATAGCTCTCGCAGGAGTTGTCCTTGAAAGGGCAGCTGCTGTCAGAGCTCTCTCAGCCCCACCTTTAATAATAATAATAATAATAATAATAATACTTTTTATTTATATCCCGCCCTCCCCGCAAAGCAGGCTCAGGGCGGCTCACAACACGTAAATGCAGTGTACAGTAAAACCATATACAATAGTTACAATTTCAATTATAAAATCATCCTTAAAATCATTAAAACTTGCATTAAGATTAACATTATGGTGCTATAGTTAAGATCTTCCATAAAATCTTCTATCTCACAGAGTGTCTGTTGTGTGTGTGTGGGAAAGATAGAGGAGATTGTGACCGCTCTGAGATTCAGAATATAGGGTGGGATTTAAATCCAATATCTTCTTCTTTGAAAGCTCACGTAAACTAAGCTTGTTATTCCTGCTTGGTTCTTGAATCTGTTAAACATCTTCATAATGTTGTATTTTAATTCAGCGCTCACTCTTCCTATGTGTATGAATTGGCAACTTCCATTTCACTGTATCCGAAGAAGTATGCACGCTCGTGAAACCTTATACCTTGAATAAAACTTTGTTGATCTTAAAGATGCCACTGGACTCAAACTTTGTTCTGCTGCTTTAGATCGACATGGCTAACCACCCGGAACTATGTGAACGGCTGTCTCTTAGAGGAGGGAGGCTAGGGAGCTGTTCTGTTGGCAGTGGAGGATAGGACTCACAAGAATGGGTTTAAATTGCAGATGGAAAGGTATCAACTGGACACTAGGATTTTTTTTCCCCTGTAAGAGTGGTTCAGCAGTGGAATTGGCTGCCTAGAGAGGCTGCCTAGAAAGACCCCTTACTGGCAGTCTTGAGGCAGCGGCTAGACAAACACTTGCCTGGGATGCTTTAGGCTGCTTTCCGTTGCCCCAGAAGATAGGACAAGAACCAACGGGTTGCAATTAAATCAGAAGCATTTCCAGCTCAACATTAGGGAGAACTTCCTAACAGAGCGGTTCCTCCGTGGAAAAGGCTTAACCTTGGGAGGTGGTGGGCTCTCCTTCCTTGGAGGTTTTTAAACAATGGCTTAGATGGCCATCTGACAGCAGTGCTGATCCTGTGAACTTAGGGGGAGGGATTTGTGAATTTCCTGCATTGTGCAGGGGGTTGGACTGGAGGACCCTATAGGTCCCTTCCAATTCTATGATTCTGTGATCCTGCATTGAGCAGGGGGTTGGACTAGATGGCATGTGCGGCCCCTGCTAGCTGTATTTTTTTATTTTATTTTATTTATTTTATTTTATGATTTATATCCCACCCTTCCCAACAAGTGGCTCAGGGCGGCTCACAACATAGAATCTCACATAAAGAAAATTTAAATATATAAACAGTTAAAACAATTAAAAACATTTAAACCATTTAAAACATTAAGGACAGCAGAAATCTAGTAAAACCACACTTAGTTTCATGTGCCAGCTAGTTGTAGGCCAGCCGGAAGAGGGTTGTCTTACAGGCCCTGCGGAACTGAGCAAGGTCCCGCAGGGCCCTCACCTCTTCCGGCAGCGGGTTCCACCAGGAGGGGGCCATAACAGAAAAGGCCCGGTCCCTGGTAGATTTTAAACGGGCTTCTTTTGGCCCGGGGATATCAAGGAGGTTTTGAGTTCCCGATCTCAGTACTCTCTGGGGAACATGTGGGGAGAGACGGTCCTTCAGGTAGGCAGGTCCTAGGCCATATATGACTCTAAATCATTACTTTCCCACACCCTTTACTATGTGGCTGTTGAATTGCATCCTCACTGGCTCCATGAAGGCTATTAGAGAGTTGGTTTCAACGTTTCCGTTCTAGTTTTTTGCAGCTGGATCAGTAAACATTTATTTTCTGACGCTGAGGCAAATGTGACTGTAAACTGGAGGTGCAGGACTCCGTACAGTCGAGTTCCCCATGCTTTGGATTCTGTTTTCATGTTATTTAAAAGCCAGTGGCTACCTTCCTTCGAGCACCACAACGGCCCTCTTTCTGTGTAAAATGAATGAACACACAGTTGCTTGAAGTGTAATCTCATACAGGATGTGATATTGCCTAGGACAGAGGTCCCTTTTTGGCACCAGGGACCAGTTTTGTGGAAGACAGTTTTTCCATGAGCGATGTGGGGGAGGGGGATGGTTTTGGGATGATACAACTGTGCACTTTATTTCTATTGCTTTGGTGTGGTAGTTAAGTGTGTGGACTCTTATCTAGGAGAACCGGGTTTGATTTCGCACTCCCCCGCTTGCAGCTGCTGGAATGGCCTTGGGTCAGCCATCGCTCTCAGAGTTGTCCTTGGAAGGGCAGCTTCTCTCAGAGCTCTCTCAACCCCACCCACTTCACATTGTGGGAGAGGAAGGCAAAAGGATTGTGAGCCGCTCTGAGACTCTGAAATTCGGAGTGGAGGGCAGGCTATAAATCCAATATCTTATTATTACTGCATTGTAATATATAATGAAATAATTATACAACTCATGGCTTGGTTGCTAACAGCCCATGGACTGGTACCGGTCCACGGCCCGGGGCTTGGGGACCTCTGGCCTAGAAGATAGCTGTACCATGAATAATTTTAACTGATATTTTCTAGGCTTTCGAAGGCCATGTTCCTTTGACTTAATGACCAGTCTGAGCAGTGTTCTTCAGAGTGGTAACCCATTTCATCCCCTGCAACTCTGGATGTGGACTCTACTTCTTTCTTCATCCATCTTACGCATGCAGTGTGATTGAGTAGGTATGGAACCGTGCCTCTTGGTTAACCTCCATCTCTCTCCCTGGCTCCTTTCTGGTTACGCCTTGCCAGGGCTTTTTTTTTTTTTTTTGTAGCAGGAACTCCTTTGCATATTAGGCTACAGCCCCCTTATGCAGCCAGCTTACCGTAGGCCCTGTACTAAGAGCCCTGTCAGCATCAGGGAGGTGCAGCTGAATATGCAAAGGAGTTCCTGCTACAAAAAAAGCCCTGGGCTTCACAGAAGGACAAACATAACCATCTGAACAGTCTGTCGGGGGTTTTTCCCCCCCAACAGTGTACATTTCTTGTCCATTGTATTATATTGCAGTGGTATCTGTTCCAGAGAGAACAAACCATAGGAAACAAGGTAGGGGTGATTATGGTTGGTTACACAGGCAAACCTTCCTACCTTGTTCCCTGTCCTGGAAAATACTACTTCGTTAAGCTTTTCAGCCATGCTGATCAATCAGCAGTGGAGTCCACGAGAAAGCACCCTGAAAGACTCTTTTTATCCCTAAAGTAGAAAAAAGAACATTTTTTGATGGAGAGTATGAAATATAACTGCCTTGGAATTTGTTCCATGGAAAAGTTGATCACAGGCCCTTAGTGAGTCAGCAAGCTGGCTGTGTGTGAATTATCATATCAATAAATGGCATCTGTTATTTTGGAAATACCAAGCCACTTCCACCCTCTATATTCACTTTTTCCTTCCCATGGACTGTTTCCATCATAAACTGTTTCAGAGTGGTGAGAAGTCTGATACATCAAGTTGCGTTCTTTCCTTCCCCGTGTTTTTTTTTTTTTAAACCTGGTTTAACTTCTGTGTGATTCCTTGTGACAGGTGTTACATTTATGGCGCTGGAAAAACCATACCATAGTTGGTGGGTTTGAGTTGGCGTGTGCCAAGAGTTTAAAGATAGATCCAGGTGGGCAGCCGCGTTGGACTGAAGCAGTAGAACAAAGCAAGAGTCAAGTCGCAACCTTTAAGGCCAGCGAAGTTTTGTTCAGAATGTAAGCGTTGTCCGATGAAGTGTGCTTCTAGCACACGGAAGCTTACATTCTGAATAAAACTTTGTTGGTCTTAAAGGTGGTCCTGTTAAATCTATGGCCGGATCAGAAGCTCCCGACCTTGAAACAGGAACTAGTTGCATTGCTTTTCCTAGCAGGCAAAATAACTATTGCCTAGTACTGGAAACAACCTGATAGCCCACCACTCCAGAACTGGTGCAAAAAGGTGTGGGATATCTTGATACAGGATAAACTGACAACGGCTATCGCTATGCTAGACAATACCAAAGAGGGAGATTGGTTTCTACAAAAATGGTTTGACTTCCTTGAACACGTGAATAGCGCTGACGCTATGTTCGGGAAAATGCCGGCAAAATATGTGAACTTCACGATCTATTAACACTGAATTGGACACAACCCATTGATCACTAATTTTCTGTTATATTTGCACTCTGCGAGAGGTTTCTCTTTTCTGTAAAAGCTGTTTAACAACATCGAACGTGACGGCTCATGTAAGGTTATGTCTTGGACCCCGTGTTGGGGTGTGTTGTAGTTGTTGAAATGTTATTTAAAAAATTTTAATAAAAAATTTTAAATTGAAAAAGGTGGGACTTGACTCTTGCTTTGTTCCAAGAGTTTTAAGAAAACGTTGGGATGCTACTTTGGGTGGGGGATGACATTTATGCAACTGTTTAAAAAAAAAAACCTTGGCTGCTGTAGGGATTCTTGACTTAACAGTTTTAGTCATGACATTTTAGCAGGTGCAACAGCGGCAAGAATTGTTCGTCTCTCTGCCTTCTTCATGAACAGGATCCCAAGAGGTCCTTACACTAATATAAAGAGTTTGCACTCGCTGGCATTTTTTTCCTTTGTATAACTGACCCTCATGCCGTATTGCAAACTGCTTTTGAGACTGTATCTGAAGAATGCGTCCATGAACCCCGAACAAGACTTTGTTGGTCTCAAAGGGGCCACTTGACTCACAGTTTGTTCTGCTGCTTCAGACCAACATGGCTGTTATTGCTTTTGAAGAAAAAACTAATTTGAAGCTCTTTCCCGCTAGTCTCATGGGTCTGGTGTCCCAGGTTTTTTGAGCCTGGCGGAAATATCAAAATGGCTCACGCAGATCACACCCTCGGGCAGACCAGTGCCCTTAAATAAACTCCAGATTGCATGCCTCTGAGCCTGTGTCTCATCAGAGCAGATGCAGAAGTCCAAGTGATTTCCATATCTACAGCACAGGGCAGACTAACATGTGATGATAGACCCTTAGTATGTGGGGTATCGCAAGGAGCAATCTTCTCTCCGATGTCATTTAGCATCTGTATGTGCCCCCTTGCCCAGCTGGTACAGAGGTTTAGGCTGGGGTGTCGTCATTACGTTGATGAGTCCGAGCTTTATCTGTTGGTGAACAGCCAGCCAGTTACTATCGCAGACGGTCTGGCAGAGGAGTTGGAGGTCATGGTGGGATGATTATTGTTGGAACTCTGTCTGGGGCAAGCGATGCTCTGTATTCTTGGTGCTGGGGAGGGGCAACAGTGTGAGGGCTTCTAGTGCCCCTCTGGTGGGCCTCCTGTTGGCATCTCTTTTTTTGGCCACTGTGTGACACAGAGTGTTGGACTGGATGGACCTTTGGCCTGATCCAACATGGCTTCTCTTATGTTCTTAAAGCAGTGCCGGCTGAGACTGAATCCTTCTAAGATGGGTCAGGAGGGATGCAGGTGTGGAGGTGTCAACTCCCAGCCTTTAATGGCAGGGAGGAACGGTGGCTCAGTGGTAGAGCATCTGCTTGGGAAGCAGAAGGTCCCAGGTTCAATCCCCGGCATCTCCAAAAAAGGGTCCAGGCAAATAGGTGTGAAAAACCTCAGCTTGAGACCTTGGAGAGCCGCTGCCAGTCTGAGAAGACAATAGTGACTTTGATGGACCAAGGGTCTGATTCAGTATAAGGCAGCTTCATATGTTCATATGGCATGCCTGTGAGACTGGGCATGACCCTGGACGACTCCTTAAAAATGGAGGCCTGGGTCACAAATATTGCCAGACTGGTGTTCTTTAAGAACATAAGAGAAGCCATGTTGGATCAGGCCAATGGCCCATCCAGTCCAAAACTCTGTGTCACACAGTGGCCAAAAAAATTATATATATTTTTTTATATATTGTATATTATATATACGTATATATATATATACACACACACATACACATACACATATATATGCACACTGTGGCCACCGATGGACCTCTGCTCCTTATTTTTATCCAATCCCCTCCTAAAGTTGGCTATGCTTGTAGCCGTCACCACCTCTTGTGGCAGTGAATTCCACATGTTAATCACCCTTTCATCTGCGCCAGGCTAGACAGCTAGCCCCATACTGTCTCCCCCTGATTTAGCAACTGCAATCCATACAATGGTCATTTCCAGACTGGATTGCTGTAACTCGCTGTACATGGGCCTAACCCTTGAGGCTGACCCAGAAACTCCAATCGGTACAAAATGCAGCAGCCCAGATCCTTACCGAGATGCCGTGTGCAGCACATATCCATCTGGTGCTGCATGAGCTGCATTGGCTTCCAGTGGATCATATTCAAGGTTATGGTGTTGACCTTTAAGGCCCTTAATGGTCAGGAACCTATGTACTTTTGGGACCTCCAGAAGAACGTTATGCTTGGGAAATCGGAATTTAATGGTGGGCCCCAGCCTGAGAGACAGCTGGCTGTCCTTGACCAGAGCAAAGGCTTTCTCTGCTCTGGCTCCAGCCTGGTGGAACTCTCTGCTGAGTAACATCTGTTCCCAGTGAGATATACTACAGTGCTACAAGGCAGAGATCAGAGCTGGCCCTGCCACTAGGCAAACTAGGGGATTGCCTAGGGCCTCGGTCTAGTGGATGCGCCAAACTGTGCACCCCCAATGTGACTTCTGGTGTAGGGGGGCACCAGAAGTTGGCCTTGCTTAGGGTGCCAGACTGTCTAGCATTTGGTGGAGGACCGTGATCGTCCATCTTCCTTCCTCCTACCCCTTCCCCCATGGAACAGCTGCGCTATTAGGATTTTACCGCCATCTATAGACAGTTAATTGTACTGTTTTAGCCTGACTCGGGAACTGTTTGATCTGATGTTTTATCTGATGGGTCGTTTTCGCACTCACCTTCCGCCGGCGCGACCCCCCTCTTCACCGCGCAGGATCTGCGCGGATTTCGCACTAAACGCTGCGGAGCAGCCAGAAAAGCCGGACGCTCCCGGCGCAAAAGCCGCTCAAACTGAAACCGCCAAAAAGCAGTTTGGCGTTTGCGCGGCTTTTGCGACGGGAGCTTCCGGCTTTTTTGGCTGCTCCGCAGCGTTTAGTGCGAAATCCGCGCAGATCCTGCGCGGTGAAGAGGAGGGTCGTGCCGGCAGAAGGTGAGTGCGAAGACGACCATGGTGTGTATGCTGCCCTCGGCCCAGTCCTGACTGATATAAATACCACATTGCCTGCCGTAACAAGCTGGTGGTTGCTGGTTTCTCTTATCCCCCCATATAGGAAATACAAGGGCGGTTTTACATTTAATGCTTTTGCTTACCAGTATAAAACAATTTTTTAACATATCTGATGCTATATAATGTATGAACTCTTGTTTTCGTCCATTTGGCTTAGCAAGTTCAGTTACGTATGGTCCTTTTGGACTTCACTGTAGTGTAGGCAGGTGAACAGAGAGCCAGTTTGGTGTAGTGGTTAAGCGCGCGGACTCTTATCTGGGAGAACCAGGTTTGATTCCCCACTCCTCCACTTGCAGCTGCTGGAATGGCATTGGGTCAGCCATAGTGGTTAAGTGAGAGGACTCTTATCTGGGAGAACCGGGTTTGATTCCCCACTCCTCCACTTGCAGCTGCTGAAATGGCCGTGGGTCAGCCATAGTTCTCGTAGGAGTTGTTCTTGAAAGGGCAGCTGCTGTAAGAGTTCTCTTAGCCCCACCTACCTCACAGGGTGTCTGTTGTGGGGGGGTGGGGGAGGTAAAGGATATTGTGACCACTCTGAGACTCTGAGATTCAGAGTAGAGGGTGGGATATAAATCCAATATCATCTTCTTCTTCTTCAGAAAGGTCCAAACTACTCCCTGGGCTAACTTCAGCTCACTGGCCTACTGGTAAAAAGGCCAAATATACACAGAAGTCCCGACTTGTACCCTATTTGAATAAGTGGAACGTTGCTTGTGAAATTGTACACTGTGTTAAAGTTATCTGGACACAGTGGGATGGTCTGCCCAAGAGGTCAGGAAAGCTCCAACCCTCCAGGCTTTCTGCAGACTGTGCAAAACTGAATTATTCAAGAGAGCTTTTCTACATGGGCCAAAAGAGTTGCACTATACTGAATGATTTACAACAGGGGTGGCCAACAGTAGCTCTCCAGATGTTTTTGCCTACAACTCCCATCAGCCCCAGCCAGCATGGCCAATGGCTGGGGCTGATGGGAGTTGTAGGCAAAAAACATCTGGAGAGCTACCGTTGGCCACTCCTGATTTACAAAGTTACTGGGATGAATTAATAGAGACTGTGGTCTGTTCCGCCTGTGGTCTGTGTATTGCTTGCTGCAAGCTGGATCGCGCTCTGTAATTTTGCTTCATTTATTGTGCCATGCTATTCGTTTATTGTGCCATGTTTTTGTGTTTCTGGTTGGTTCCACAACCCAAATACTATTTCATTGTTTGTTGAATGTCCCATACTGTTGATGTTATTGACCAGGGGTGTCAAACTCATTTGTTATGAGGGCCAGATTTGACATATATGAGACCTTGTTGGGCCACGCCATATGTGTCATAAAACGTAATGCCAGGTAGCAGAGATATAAACTTTATAAAGGACACAGACAAACACAAAGATTTTTTTAAAAATATGCTTAAAAGCTTAGCACTCTTGCAATATTTTGTATATTTAACAGTTTCTGATGACACCTCTTATAACTGTCTGATAACTGACAATAATTCACTGCTCTGAATTATTGCACCAAAATCTGGAGACAATGTCTGTGCTGTAGCAATCTTGAGTATGCTGTTCAGGTGTTGTTCAGGTGTATCTGTAAATTGCAAACCTGCTTTGATTTATTGACATTCATTACGGCAATCTCATGGTCAGTGTACTTTGAGCCTAAGACCCAGGGGAAAACATGAAATGGCTAGGTGTTGCGAGCTTTTGTACAGAAGTTTCTTCACGTGTAGATGACTGGGAAAGGCAATGGCAAACCACCCTGTAAAAAGTCTGCCGTGAAAACATTGTGAAAGCAATGTCACCCCAGAGTTGGAAACGACTGGTGCTTGCACAGGGGACCTTTCCTTCTTCACATTCTGGTCAGCCAATGGAGAAAATAGAGGTTTTGCTCTGTAGCTCCTGTGCGATTGAGCAAGCCTGTCAAAGCAGCTGTGATGCAGAAGGAAGTAAGAGAGAGAGAAGGAAGCAGATGACAGTGAGGTGCTCGTGGGCCTGATAGGAGCCCTCCGGGGGCCTGATCTGGCCCTCAGGCCACACATTTGACACCCCTGTTATTGACTGTGTGCGTGTTCCTCTTTGGATCCCAGTGAGAAAAGGCAGACTATAAATAACATAAATAAATAACTTGATTGCTAGACTGTGAGCACTTTCACTTAATTCAAATGTTGCTTTTTTTTCTCTTTCTTTCTAGTGTCTCAATGTAATCTCAGTTTGAAGAAGCAAAGGAGTCGAAGTATTTTTAGCACTTTGTTCTGCTGCTTTCGGGACTACAATGTCGAGTCGCCGTCTCCCAACAGCATCAGCGTCCTTCCTCCATTGGTGGAAGAGAATGGCGGGCTTCAGAAGGTGAGCTTTGGTTTGCTTTGGAGTTGAGAAGAAACGGTCACATTGAAGCTGTGCACGTCTATTATTTCCACATGAAACACATTTTCTTTCCAGGGGAAATGCTGCTAAGTTGAAAAGATAAACTTCTTCTCCTTACTCTTCCTGGTTTCTTTAATTAGAAGACAAGGAAATAGGGGTTTTCCGATATGCCCAGATTCATTGTGCTCTATGTATGTTCTTTTGTTAAAATATTTCTCTACTACCCTCTTTCTGTCCTACAAAGTGCAAATATTACAAATTGCAATGTGGGAAAAAGCAAAAAAACTGATATGAGGAGAGGAAGGGGAAGCAATTGTAAGCTGTTTTGACACTCCTTAAGATAGAGAAAATCAGTGTATAAAACCCAACGTTTCTTCTTTATATAAAAGCAGGCAACAGTTGTTGTATAGTTCAGTTAGCCAAAACCAGCACATTGAACCAATTCTACTGGCTCCCCATTAGTTTCCAGCAGGGTTTTTTTTTTTTGGGCAGCAGGAACTCCTTTGCATATTAGACCACACACCCCTGATGTAGCCAGTCCTCCAGGAGCTTACACTAGGCCCTGTAAGCTTTTGGAGGATGGGTTACATCAGGGCTGTGTGGCCTAATATGCAAAGGAGTTCCTGCTGCAAAAAACCCCCCTAGTTTAAAGACATAGTTTGTTTCTTGAGGGGTCATTTCAAGTTAATGGCCTGGCAGCCATTTTGCAACTTCCAACCACCTTTCAAACATAGCTCCACATATACCTTGTTACATTAAGCCAACGATGGTTTTTGAAGGAGGAGTAACTGGCCACATCCTGTGTGTGATGCTACACTTCTTTCCCTCCCCTTCCCTCCCCCAGCTTGGCCAGGTGAACAGAGAATGAAGCCATAGGACATTGCTGTTCCTTCTAGTGGAGTAATTGAGTTTTCTTTCTGCTGCGGTGAGGTCATGCCTGATCTTACTCGCCACAGGCAACTAGGCAGCTGCCCGATTATGGATCTGGACTTCAGTGCAAACCTGGTATCTCTTTTCTCCAGTTTTCCTTTAAGCTGTTCCTGTGCCCAAATACCCAGAGTAGTTTAGATGAAACGTTTTAAAGATTAGCATAAGGGTTCTGCAAGAGCAGCTTCTGAAGGAGAAACACACACACACACACTAGATCCATGTGCAGAATACAGGTGCATATTTTTAGGACAGTAACCTATATCTCCAGTTATGGCTGTGGTGCATATAAAATGTTGATTTTGTTGGCTGTGGAAGAAAATACAACTCCTGCAGATTCACACTAATCAGGGCTCATTTTGTAGCAGGAGCTCCTTTGCATATCAGGCCACACCCCTCTCATGTAGCCAATCCTCCAAGAGCTTACAGGGCTCTTCTTACAGGGCCTACTGTAAGCTCTTGTAGGATTGGCTACATCAGGAGGGTGTGGCCTAATATGCAAAGGAGCTCCTGCTACAAAATGAACCCTGGTACTAATAATGTACAATAATAAGCAAAATAGTTCAGCCCTTTCCCAGATTTCAGGAACTGGTGATAGTATTCAAGAATGTCTTATCTAATAAAAGGGAGTAAGCTGACCAAAGTATGAAGCCCCACGAAGCTGCCTTATATAGAATCAAACATTTGGTTTGTCTAAGGCGGCATTGTCTGTGCACCCAGTCAGCGTCACTCCCAGATTTCATGGAGAGAGTAGGCATTCCTAACAAATGACATTTGGGAAACTCCCCCCTCCCCTTAACTGTAAATGCCAGGGGTTGAACCTGGGACTTTGTGCAGACACATAGTTCATAGTTTATAGTTCATAGTTTATGGTTCAGTTCTGCCACTGAACCATAAAACTTACCATTTAATGATGCTCCTGGGATAGAATAATTTTTTCAGCAGCCTTGTTTGTATGAATGATTAATACCACTTATGAAATAGATTCAGGTGGGGTAGCCGTGTTGGTCTGAAGCAACGGAACAAAGTTTGAGTCCAGTGGCACCTTTAAGAATCCACCAAGTTTAATTCCAGGTATAGGATCCAACCTTTGTTCGTCTTCAAGGTGCCACTGGATGCAGACCCTCTGTCTTATCCAAATCTGTAAAATTTTTCTCCTGCCAATTCCGGGGCAAGCTGCATGAAGGCCTGGCCCACGCCCAACCTCCCTCCCCGCTTTTGTAATCCTGGTTACGCAGGCTTGGTGGCCCTCTGATGGAGACCTGCTCCGTTTCGGCCCAGCCTTGATCTACACCAGGGGTGGCCAAACGGTGATTCAGGAGCCACGTGTTGCTCTTTCACGCATATTGTGTGGCTCTTGAAACCTCCACTATCCCATCAGCCAGCGTGGAGAAGGCATTGGTCTCTTTAAATCACTTCTTCAAGCCAAGCCATGTTGGCAGCTTGGAGAATTCATTTAAAGTTAAAATTGCTTTCTTTCCACCTCTCCCCCTCCTATTTGCTTCCCCCCCTCCCTGTCTTGTGACTCCCAGACATCTGACATTCATGCCTTGTGGCTCTCAGACATCTGACATTTATTGTATGCGGCTCTTACGTTAAGCAAGTTTTGGCCACCCCTGAACTACACTGATAAAAATGTCTTTTCATTATAAAAGCTGGGAATCTGCAATAGCCACTATATGAGAATAATTTGAAAATAAATCTCCTGGATTCCGTAATGGCAAATTACCGCAATTGTATAATCCCACGGCAGGCGTCCAGTGAATGTGTAAGCGAATTAGCAAACACAGAAGAGATTAACTTTTTTTTTACGGTTGAGGATAAAATAGACTCAACTGTGTTTAATTAGGATAAAGTCAAAATGACGTTTAGGGTCATTGCTGGAGAAATTTGGATTAAGAGTTCAGAGTAGAGATTAGGACACTTGGTATCCAAATCATCCAAGTAGCTCTTGTCACCATTGTGCTTTAAGATTCAAGCAGCAGGTCTCTCCTATTCTCCCCCCCCAAGACGGGGGGACATTTAAAGTAGTCTTGAACATACTGAATCAGACCCTGGGTCCATCAAAGTCAGTCTTGTCTACTCAGACTGGCAGCGGCTCTCCAGGGTCTCAAGCTGAGGTTTTTCACGCCTACTTGCCTGGTCCCTTTTTGGTTGGAGATGCCAGGGACTGAACCTGGGACCTTCTGCTTACCAAGCAGATGTTCTACCACTGAGCCACCGTCCCTCCCGTAGAAGCTTGGAGAAAGTGAGCTTCTGAACATATGAAGCTGCCTTATACTGAATCAGACCCTGGGTCCATCAAAGTCAGTATTGCCTACTCAGACTGGCAGCGGCTCTCCAGGGTCTCAAGCTGAGGTTTTTCACGCCTATTTGCCTGGACCCTTTTTAGTTGGAGATACTGGGGATTGAACCTGGGACCGGAGAGCCAGTTTGGTGTAGTGGTTAAGTGTGCAGACTCTTATCTGGGAGAACCGGGTTTGATTCCCCACTTCTCCACTTGCACCTGCTGGAATGGCCTTGGGTCAGCTGTAGCTCTGGCAGAGGTTGTCCTTGAAAGGGCAGCTGCTGTGAGAGCTCTCTCCAGCTCCACCCACCTCACAGGGGGTCTGTTGTGGGGGAGGAAGGTAAAGGAGATTGTGAGCCGCTCTGAGACTCTTTGAAGTGGAGGGCGGGATATAAATCCAATATCTTCTTCTTCTTTATGCTTACCTTTATGCTTACCAAGCAGAAGCTCTACCACTGAGCCACCATCCCTCCCGTAGAAGCTTGGGGAAAGTGAGCTTATGAACATATGAAGCTGCCTTATACTGAATCAGACCCCCTGGGTCCATCAAAGTCAGTATTGTTTACTCAGACTGGCAGCGGCTCTCCAGGGTCTCAAGCTGAGGTTTTTCACGCCTATTTGCCTGGACCCTTTTTACTTGGAGATACCGGGGATTGAACCTGGGACCTTTATGCTTACCTTTATGCTTACCAAGCAGAAGCTCTACCACTGAGCCACTGTCCGTCCCGTAGAAGCTTGGGGAAAGTGAGCTTATGAACATATGAAGCTGCCTTATACTGAATCAGACCCCCCTGGGTCCATCAAAGTCAGTATTGTCTACTCAGACTGGCAGCGGTTCTCCAGGGTCTCAAGCTGAGGTTTTTCACGCCTATTTGCCTGGACCCTTTTTATTTGAAGATGCCGGGGATTGAACCTGGGACCTTCTGCTTACCAAGCAGAAGCTCTACCACTGAGCCACTGTCCCTCCCCACTGAGCCACTGTACCTCTTGAAGTAATTAACACTAATTCTGCATAATATTGCTAAAGTAACGCTAAGGAGCCAATCTTCTAGGCCCGGGTTGGCCAACGGTAGCTCTCCAGATGTTTTTTTTTGCCTACAACTCCCATCAGCCCCAGCCAGCATGGCCAAAGGCTGGGGCTGATGGGAGTGGTAGGCAAAAAAAAATCTGGAGAGGTACCGTTGGCCACCCCTGTCCTAGGCTCTGTTGCAGAGCAAATTGCATTGGTCGATGCCAGCAGCATAACTGATAGCCAGTTCTGTTCAACTCTTGCAGAAATTCCTTTTATATAAACAGGGCTTTTTTGTAGCAGGAACTCCTTTGCGTATTAGGCCACACCCAGCTGATGTAGCCAGTCCTCCTGGAGCTTATAGTAGGCCCTGTACTAAGAGCCCTGTAAGCTCTTGGAGGATTGGCTACATCAGGGGTGTGTGACCTCATATGCAAAGGAGTTCCTGCTACGAAAAAAGCTCTGCATGTAAGAGTATGTATGCATCATGGGTTGATAGCCAAGTACCTGAAGCAGTTAGATGAACTAAAAGTGGACGTTATCCAGAAATCTGTACTTGCCATTGTAAACCAGCAAGCTTCAAACCCAGTGCATAACTCTAATCTGTGAAACTCTTTCGATTTCTGTGGCCCCAGAAGGTAGGACCAGAACCAATGGTTTGAAATTAAATCAAAAGAGTTTCCGGCTTAACATTAGGAAGAACTTCCTGATCATTAGAGCAGTTCCTCAGTGGAACAGGCTTCCTCGGGAGGTGATGGGCTCTCCTTCCTTGGAGGTTTTTAAACAGAGGCTAGATGGCCATCTGGCAGCCATGAGGATCCTGTGAATTTAGGGGGAGGCTTTTGTGAGTTTCCTGCATTGTGCAGGGGGTTGGACTAGATGACTCTAGAGGTCCCTTCCAACTCTATGATTCTATGACTCCTGACCGTTAGAGCGGTTCCTCAGTGGAACAGGCTTCCTCGGGAGGTGGTGGGCTCTCCTTCCTTGGAGGTTTTGAAACAGAGGCTAGATGGCCATCTGATAGCAATGCGGATCCTGTGAATTTAGGGGGAGGCGTTTGTGAATTTCCTGCATTGTGCAGGGGGTCGGACTAGATGACCCTGGAGGTCCCTTCCAACTCTCTGATTTTATAACGGTGAAGGATCCTCTTCCCATGTGTGAACTTGCAGTAGCTGTGCCAGGAACCATGATCCGGGCATCACACTGGAAGGTTTTGCGGTGTATCTAGTGCTGTGATTCTTTCAGTTCTTCTTCCTATAGCAGGAAGATGCAGTTCAGGGGCATGGCAGCTGCACTTGTGGGCACCAGTCTTCTGTACACGAACCTTTTTAAAGTACAAGGGGCAGCCCAGTGGTTGGTCTGTGCTCTTGCTTGGGGGAAGTTATTGCTCTCTGTGGACAGAGTGTGACAAACCATTACATGAGTGCAGGGCTTTTTTTGTAGCAGGAACTTCTTTGCATATTAGGCCACATCCCCCTGATGTAGCCAATCCTCCTGGAGGTTACGGGGCTCTTAGTGGAGGGCCTACTGTAAGCTCTTGAAGGATTGGCTCCATCAGGACTGTGTGGCCTAATATGCAAAGGAGTTCCTGCTACAAAAAAAAAAATCCCTGCATGAGTGTAGACCATTAACTGGTTTTTGTGTAACGGAATGGTCACAGTGGGGCATTTTTAGTATTGAAAAAGTCAATATTGATAACTTTTGAATTGTAGTAAGACATAAAAGCATATTTTGCCTTGCGTCTTTCCGGGTTGCTTTAAAGAAAGCAATAATGAAGACGGGAAGCGAACTGAAGGGAACTGAAATGTGTACAATGAGACTCTGATCTTTCCAGCGGTAGATTCAGTTGTTCCGAAACTCATTAACTCATCCAAACTGACACAGCTGGGTTTACGTTTTTCATAGGTTGAAGGGGAATAAAAATAACCGTTTCAACAAGAATTTGGAGGTGGCAGATGGTTGTAAAATAGATTTTATGATGAGTGAAGGAGCTGCAGTTTACTAAAACTAAGCCTTGGGACAGATGAAGCTATAGCAGTGGTTGGTGTAGCATATCATTTCCTTCCTCCTGAACAACCGCAGTCTTCCACACCATACCTCTGGCATTAGAGTCACAGGTTGTCATAGAGGCGGGCTAGAAGTGCAGCATCTCTTGTTTTACAAGGGCTAAAAATAACTTGAATTCTCCAGCATTCCCATGTTAAGAAATATCATGGCACATAATGTATGGGAGCCCCGTGGCGCCGAGTGTTAAAGCTGCAGTACTGCAGTCCTAAGCTCTGCTCACGACCGGAGTTCGATCCCGGAGGAAGCTGGGTTTTCAGGTAGCCAGCTCGAGGTTGACTCAGCCTTCCATCCTTCAGAGGTCGGTCAAATGAGACCCCAGCTTGCTGGGGGGAAAGCGTAGATGACTGAAGAAGGCAATAGCAAACCGCCCCATAAAAAGTCTGCCGTGAAAACGTTGTGAAAGCAATGTCATCCCAGAGTCTGAAATGACTGGTGCTTGCACAGGGGAATACCTTTATCTTTTTTTAACGTATGTAGGCCCAATCTACAGGCATGGCTTTGGATTACTAGACACGCTGAGCAATACTTGCCTGATGTGGTGACTCCCCCCCCCCCCCCCAGGTTGTACTGTAGGCATCTCAAGTTTGCGTTTCACCAGTGTCTGCAGCATTTATTAGGTCATGTTAAAAAAGTGATGCTGAGATAATTTTGAACAAATGGAACACCGGCAGTGTTTTTAACATCGGAGAGTGTAATCTTGCACATGTGAGAAGCTAGCGTATTGTTGGGAAGTGACTGCATATAAGCCTGCCAATTACATTGAATGCTAATTTTGATCATTAGACCAAGGATTTTTGTGCACAGCAATTGCTAAGCACCTGTGTGGCAGCAACATCTACCATTCTCTCTCTCTCACTCTTCACGTAGCACAATTGCTTTCAAGCAATAGCCATTGAGAATATAGGCATTTACCAGCAAGGGATCTACCAGCTCATTTATTCTTTTGAAAGCTTTTGTATGATTTTATGGGACTAACTGATGATTTTAGTTGCCATAGTGCTGAGTCTTCTCTTTGCTTTAACTGGTTTCTTCTCTTTTTGTTTTCTATTGGAATGGGTTGAGTACCAAATCTGATACTTGAATCCCGTTTGAGTTGTGTTCTTTCAGAAGATGGTATTCTTACTGTGACTTTTTTTTTATCTTTTTCCCCCCTAGGGTGACCAGATGCAGGTCATTCCCATTCCAAGTGTACGTATTTATTTATTTTTTTAATTTGGGGGCTCACAGGTTTTTGGCATTGAGTCTAATTGATATGTTAAGAACTTAAGAAGAGCCCTGTTGGATCAGACTAGTTGTCCGTGTAGCCAGTTACTCTGTAGAGAGCCAGTTTGGTGTAATGGTTAAGTGTGCGGACTCTTATCTGGGAGAACCGGGTTTGATTCCCCACTCCTCCACTTGCGCCTGCTGGAATGGCCTTGGGTCAGCCATAGCTCTGGCAGAAGTTGTCCTTGAAAGGGCAGCTGCTGTGAGAGCCCTCTCCAGCCCCACCCACCTCACAGGGTGTCTGTTGTGGGGGAGGAAGGTAAAGGAGATTGTGAGCCGCTCTGTGACTCTTCGGAGTGGAGGGCGGGATATAAATCCAATATCTTCTTCTTCTTCTTCAGTTAGATGCTGAGGCCTTCCCCTCATGTTGCCTCCTGGTACTGAGATTCAGAGGTTGATTGCCTTTGAACATGGAGGTTCCCTTTAGTCACCATGGCTAGGAACCACAATAGACCTCTCCTCCATGAATCTTTTATACGCAGGGGTGTCAAACTCATTTGTTATGAGGGCTGGATGAGACATAAATGAGATCTTGTCAAGCCGGGACATGCCATGTCGGGCCGGGCTATATGCGTACCTATTTAAGATTAGGTAACTGAGATATAAACTTTATAAAGGACACAGACAAACACAATTAAATATATTTTTTAAAAAAACCCTTAAAACATGCTTAAAACATTAGCACTTGTTGGTCTTAAAGGTGCTTTCTTTGTATTTCTCCCACAGGATCCAGGGAACTGGGCAAAGAAAGCTCTGGCTCTTTCCTTCCTTCCCCAGGGAACCAGGAGGGGAAGGAGCCTCAACCAATAGAAGAAAGAGAGGCTTGGCTCAGTAGCTCTGCTATGTGATTGAGAGAGCCTGGCAAAGCAAGCTGTCCGTCCCCACTTCCTCCCCAAGGAAGGAGCCTCAGCCAGCGGACAAAATAGAGGCTTTCCTCTGTAGCTCCTGTGTGACTGAGCAAGCCTGGCAAAGCCAGCTGTGATGCAGAAGGAAGCAAGAGAGAGGGAGAAGGAAGCAGATGACAGCCAGTTGCTCGGGGGCCTGATAGGAGCCCTCCAGGGGCCTGATTCAGACCCCGGGCTACATGTTTTACACCCCTGTTTTAAAGCTATGCCTTAGGACATCACTGCATCTTCTGGCAGCTAATGCCACATTTTAATCACTTTCTGTGTAAAGAAGTATAAAAAGACATAGAGACCACAGTTTAAAATCTCAATTGTGTGTGTTAAGTTTCATCAAGTTGCTTCCAGCCTCTGACTACCCTATGTATTCATGACCTTCAGAAGGCGCTATCATTAACAGGCTTGCTCAAGCCTTGCAGACAGGGCTGTGACTTCCTTTATTTAGTAACAGAAATATCAGTTAGGACTGTCAATGAATAGAAATCAGATTAGTCAAAACTGTCTTCAACTGCCTTCCGAAGATCAAAAGTTAAGGGGCCAGGCACTTTTCCTGCGGAGGTTGTTCCATAATCATGGGGCTGCCACTAAAAAGACCCTTTCTCATGTGTCCATCAGATGAGCTTCCTTGGTGGGACAATCAAGGGGGCCTCTCCTCAGGCAGGAACTGATAGAGCAGGGATATCAAACATGCAGTTTGGGGGCCGAATCAGGCCCTCAGAGGGCTCCTGTCAGGCCCCCGAGCAACTGACCGTCATCTGCTTCCTTCTTCCTCTCTCTTGCTTCCTTCTGCATCACAGCTTGGTTTGCAAAGCTTTCTCAACTGCACAGGCGCTACAGAGCAAAGCCTCTATTTTTCCCATTGGCTGAAACTCCTCCCTTGGGGAGGAAGTGAAGGAGGGAGAGTTTGCTTTGACAGGCTCTCTCAATCACACAGCAGAGCTACTGAGCCGAGCCTCTCTTCCTTCTATTAGCTGAAGCTTCTCCCCCTCCGCATCCCCTGGCGAAGGAAGGAGAAGCCAGAGCTTCCTTTGCCCAGTTCCCATGGGAGAAATACAAAGAAAGCACCTTTAAAACCAGAGTGCTAACGTTTTAAGCATGTTTTAAGTTTTTTAAAAATATATTTGTGTTTGCCTGTGTTTTTTATAAAATTTATATCTCAGCTACCTAATCTTAAATAGGTACACACATGGCCCAGCCTGACATGGCTCGGCCCAACCCAACACGGCCTGGCCCCTCAAGGTCTCATTTATGTCAGATCCAGCCCTCATTGTCAAGCATGCAGGTTCAATGACGAGTCAAAGTTGATACAAAGACTACGTTTATTGATAGACCGATTCTTTGGTAACAGGTTCTTGAGAGTAATGCTGCCAATGCATTGATACAATACTTTTAAGGTCTACTTCAAAGGGATTCCAAGGGATGGGGTTGCGGGGTAGCATTCACACATAAACGATCATAAATGTCTACGTTCCCATAATGTTATCAGGACTGCGTCCTTGCCTTCCCCAGATGGCTCGTACTCCCTTGCAGGAATGTATGGGAAGGTGCTGATTACTTGGTTTCAGTTCTCACTACTTCTAATTATAAACCATAAAGCAAGACGGGGGGAAGGGAAAGAATAACAAGCTAGCAGAGTTGGATCCTCCATGAGGCTTCACAGACCAGGTTAGGCAGGACCCCGAGACAATCAGTTATCAGTGGAATTTCACCATGCTTGACACTCGTAACAAATGAGTTCGACACCCCTGTGATAGAGCTTAAAGATGAGCCCACACAAATATCCATCCTCCTGTTCCCACGTACACCATTTCAAGCTTTGATTAAGAGGATTAATCTGTCATGGACGTGCATACCAGGCTTCACCGCTTTACCTTAAAGTTTGTAAGGGAGATCCCATTTCAGAGCTATCAGATGAGAGAAGCCAAAAGCCTCGTTTTGTTCAGACAAGTTCTAATTATTGTAATAAGTTCTGCTATAATTCAGCTAAGTATCTAATTTTGACAACTAGCCAGAAGGCATATCCTTAGGTGAATGATCCAAGAGAGCAGGTTGTTATGCATATCCCCTTTGTGGAGAAGAGATGTGTGTAAGAATTCTTGGTTCCTCAGCAGAAAGACAGTCTCATACTCAATTAATGCCTCGAGAGCCAGTTTAGTGTAGTGGTTAAGTGTGCAGACTCTTGTTTGGGAGAACTGGGTTTGATTCCCCACTCCTCCACTTGCAGCTGCTGGAATGGCCTTGGGTCAGCCATAGCTATCACGGGAGTTGTCCGTGAAAGGGCAGCTGCTGTGAGAGCCCTCTCAGCCCCACCTACCTCACAGGGTGTCTGTTGTGAGGGGAGAAGATATAAAAGATTGTAAGCTGCTCTGAGTCTCTGATTCAGAGAGAAGGGTGGGATATAAATCTGCAGTCTTCTTCAACTACTAAGTAGGATTTGGGTTCCCTAATGGCAAAGCCTGAATGTTTTGCTTTCTTTTTCATTTTCAACATTTTATAGGTTAGGCTGATCTAAATTGGATTCTTGTGTGTTAGATTTGTATTTTTATTATTTATTTTCCCTATGCTCCCTTTGTATTGGATTAGATTCAATAAAATAAAATCTATTTTTTAAAAAGACTTAATTTTGGTAGACCAGTAAGCAGGACTTCCTTAGCTTAGTGGTGTATTCCCCCCCTCGCCCTATCTCTCCTGGCTGTGTCCCCCACATATCCACAAAGGCATTCTTTAAAAAAAAAAACTAACTAAAACTTATATATCTCTGACCACTACCTTCTGAGATTTGGGTCTTTCTGCTGACGATCGCTGACCATAGAGTGACTCCATATCATCTTACAATGTGATGCATGTGGGCACGTAAGAAGCTTCCAGTTTTGTGTTACCTAAACCACTCATAGCTCATTCAAGCACATGTTTCTGTTTGTTGCTGATTACTACTGCAGCAGCCCTAGTGGGATTACGCCTCTCACGATGTTCCTGTGTTTTCTATTTTAAGCCACCAGCTAAATACCTCCTACCAGAAATGACAATATCCGATTATGGAAAGAAGTGTGTGGTCATTGATCTAGACGAAACACTAGTGCACAGTTCATTTAAGGTACGTCTGCTACTCAATAAGCTTTGTGATTGGCTGAGACAACTTGGCAGGATATATGCCAAGTTGTCAGGGGTGGCGTTAATTGTCTTTTAACCGGATCGCTCCGTCGTTTAGGCTTTAGAACCCCATAACGAATGCAGCTGTTGAGAAGAGCGAGGCACCTGCTCAGGGTCCTTTGACAGATGTTTCAGCTGCTAAGAGCTGGTTTTCTCATTTGCGTAGTAATCTCCTTTTCACTGTAAGATCGAGTTTGAATGACACGTGTGAATCATCATCACAGAAATCCTCTCAGCTCCCGTAAGCATTCCTTTTCAATAGAGCTGATCTGTACATTAAGCTGCAACGATCAAGTATTGAGTAACTGGATGACTAAGAGTCTTCTAAGTGATAGGAGTTCAAGTAATATACAGGCATCTGTGAATCGGCCTGCAGGCTTTCCAAGAAACACACAAATGTCAGGCGCTCCTGAATTCTGCTTGTAGGCACCCAAAAGCTGAATGAGTCGGATTCTGCACATACTTTCTACTAATAGGGGGCATCTCCTCTGATGCAGCCCTCTCCCTCTAGCACAGAGGTGGCCAAACTGCAGGTCGGGAGCCACATGTGGCTCCTTCACACATATCTTAAAGCCCCCATCAGCCAGCTTGGAGAAGGCAATTTTATCTTTAAATCACTTCATTTTTTATCTTCAAATCACCAAGCTGGTGGCTTGGAGAACGCATTTAAAGTTAAAATTGCTTTCTTTCCACTCTCCTCTATTTGCCTTCCTTCCTTCCAACATCAGACTATCACGTCTTGTGGCTCTCAAACATCTGACGTTTATTCTCTGCGGCTCTTACGTTAAGCAAGTTCGGCTGCCCCTGCTCTAGCAGAAGACCACTTGTACCAAAGGAAGGCATTGCTGCTAGAAGAATGGATTCTGAGGATCCAAACCAGCATTTCTTAATCAGCGCTGCCATATTCTCAGGAGTCCCCTCCCTTCGCCCTGCCCCTCATGCATGTAACTGACTTCTCAATCCCACATGTTAATGCCATTTATTCAGTCGCATTTCATAAAATGTACAATCACGGAAAAGTGTGTGGTGCTCCTTAATGTGTGTGTGGGATGGGCATTTTTAAAAATCCTTTTTGGACAGGCTGCATCCTGTGGAGCTGCACCATTTCTCGAATAACGTTACAGCTTTGAGCCGCAGGTTGTTTGATAAACCTCTGGGGTGGATTGTGAATTATTCTAGCCAGCCAGAGAATGGAGGAATAAAATGTAGTGCAAGTTTGGCAGATTTTGGATGGTGTTCACACCTGTGAAGTCTAGGATGAGTTCCTTAGGTGCCATCAGGTCACTTCCAGTTTAAGAAGAAGACTGCAGATTTATAACCCGCCCTTCTCTCTGAATAAGTGTCTCAGAGCGGTCCCAATCTCCTTTACCTCTCACCCCCCCACACACACAACAGACACCCTGTGAGGTGGGTGGGGCTGAGAGAGCTCTGACAAAACCTGCCCTTTCAAGGACAACTCCTGCAATAGTTATGGCTAACCTAAGGCCATTCCAACTGCTGCAAGGGGAGGAGTGGGGAATCAGACCCGGTTCTCCCAGATAAGAGTCCGCACACTTAACCAATACACCAAACTGGCGACCCTATGAATTAATAGAACAAAATTTGAGACCAGTGGCATCTTTAAGACCAACAAAGTTTAATTCTGTGTATAAGCTTTGGTGCGCATGCACATTTTTTCAGATACATTGAAATAGATCTTGCCAACCATTACATGGGGGGGGGGGGTGGTTGCCAGGAAGGGCTAATTTAGAGTCAAGATGCGTAAGTAACTGAGAAATAAGTATAGCTAAGATTGGATCAATGCCCTTGGTTAGACCTGTGGAGCAAATTAGCATACCGATAATAAAAGAGTTAATAAACAGATGCAAAACCGGAGTGACTTAGCGTGTGTAGTGAGATAGGTTTAGAAAAGGTAAGGGTAGTCCCCTGTGCAAGCACCAAGCCGTTACCGACCCATGGGGGTGACATCACACCGTGACGCTTTCTTGGCAAACTTTTTACAGGGTGGTTTACCATTGCCTTCTCCCATCATCTACACCTTCCCCCCAGCAAGCTGGGGACTCGTTTTATTGACCTCGGAAGGATGGAAGGCTGAGTCAACTGTGAGCCGGCTACCGGAACCCAGCTTCCGCCGGGATCGAACTCAGGTCGTGAGCAGAGCTTGGATTGCAGTACTCCAGCTTTACCACTTTGCGCCACGAGGCTCCCTGTGGTAAGATAAGAACCCAGTATTTCTGTTAAGCCCCTGGGGGTTTCAGGGCTTAACAGAGATATCGGGTTCTTATCTCACTACATATGCTAAGTTACTCAGTTCTCACATCTGTTCATTAACTCTTTTATTATCTGTATGCTGATTTGCTCCTGTTCGCAGGTCTTACCAACCGCATTGATCCGATCTTAGCTGTGCTTATTGCTCAGTTACTTACTCATCGTGGCTCTAAATTATCCCTTCCAATGTAATGACTGGCAAAATGTAACAATCGGCAAAATCTATCTCAGTGTATATGAGTATGTTTCAATGTAACTGAGTCAAGTGCAGAAAAGGACAGCTGGAATGATTAAAGGGTTGGAACACTTTATTCTGTGAATACACAGAATAATGTTTGTTGGTCTTAAAAGTGCTACTGATCTCAAACACCATTCAGTTGCTTCAGATCAGCTCGGCTACACAATCTGTGAATTAATGTCCTCCCAAACATCCTCTTGTTAGCAGCCTGTGGAGGGCCTTGTCGAGCTTGTAGAGTCAAAGCAATGGTATTCCCAGTAGTAATGTATGGCTGTGAGAGCTGGACCATAAGGAAGGCCGAGCGCAGAAGAATAGATGCTTTCGACTTGTGGTGCTGGAGAAGACTCTTGAGAGTCCCTTGGACTGCAAGAAGATCAAATCAGTCAGTCCTAAGGGAAATCAATTCTTGACTGTTCCCTGGAAGGCCAGACGCTGAAGCTGAAGCTCAAATACTTTGGCCACCCAATGAGAAGGGAGCACTCACTGGAGAAGACTCTTGAGAGTCCCTTGGACTGCAAGAAGATCAAATCAGTCAGACCTAAGGGAAATCAACCCAGACTGTTCCCTGGAAGGTCAGATGCTGAAGCTGAAGCTCAAATACTTTGGCCACCCAATGAGAAGGGAGCACTCCCTGGAGAAGACCCTGATGCTGGGAAAGACAGAAGGCCAAAGAAGAAGGGGATGGCAAAAGATGAGATGGCTGGACAGCCTTACTGATGTAACTAACACGAATTTGAGCAGACTTTGGAGGATGGTGGAAGACGGGAGGGCCTGGCGTGACTTTGTCCATAGGGCCGCAAAGAGTCAGGATCGACTGTGCAACTGAGCAACAACAGAGGGCCTTGTGCCTAATCTGTTCCTTTATTTAAGCTTTTGTCGGAATTTTTGTTTTTACCACACGTTGTATGATGTAAAACACTGAGCGGTTGTTGTTTTCTAAATCTGCCTTTATGGATCTGCTGTTCAGGGAAGCTGGAGTGTTTCTGGGTGTTTCCCAAGGCGAAACAAAACCCCACCCCGAGATCCGCATAGCTGTCATACCTCTACTCTCTAAAGCCTTTTGTTCCATACGTACAGAATTAGATTTGTGAGACTTCTGGGAAAAGACCGCCTTCCTCTTTTTTCCTATTTAAAAGGAGAACTATTGGCAACTTGCCCTGAGTCTTTTGGAAAGAGAGAGCAGCAAGTGTGCTTTGGGTTGGACCGTTTGCTGCTTTGACTAACTTGGGGACAGAAGAGAACAAGAGTCCAGGAGCCCCTTAAAGACTAACGATTTGTGGCAACTTTTGTGAGTCTCTGCTCGCTTCTTTAGGTGCAGCTAGGACAGTGGTGGCCAAACCTGCTTAACATAAGAGCCACATACAGGTCCGTAGCTACAGTGGGGCTCGGGGGGCAAGGCCCATCCTTTTAAACCCCCCTTCCAACTGTATGGCCCCTCCATTGGACAGTCCCTAATCTTTCCCCACTCTGAAGAAGCAGCATCATCGCTGCTGGTTTTTTTGCTTTTTTTCTCTCCCCTTCCCTATCACACCTTGCAGAGCAAAGGGCGGGGGTGGTCAAAGGGTCTCTGTCTCTCTGAGAGAGGGGCACATAAGAAAGGGATGGGGGAAGCAAAGCTGCTGTGACTGCCAGGGAGAAGGGGGAGGGGTTAACATGTAGAAATGAAGGCAGCATACAGTGCTGAGAGCCCAGGGCAACCAAACCGGGTACCCCCCAGCCCGGCCCTCCCCCTGGCCACCCCCACCCCCCGCCAAACAACAAATGCTGCTGCGGGCCCCACCAAACCTGGAATCCTGGCTACGGCCCTGGCCACATAGAATAAACCTCAGATGTTGGAGAGCCGCGAGACATGAACGTCAGATGTTTGAGAGCAGACAGGCAAGAAGGAAGGCGAATAGATGGAGGAAGGGGGAGGGTGGGAGAGAGAGAGAGGTGGAAAGAAAGCGACTTTAAATGTGTTCTCCCTTTGAGTCGGAGGCCATCTTGGGTGCTTTCCACCATCATGTCAGGGAGGCAGGAAATAGAATAATTCTTCCTCTTCCTTGACCCTGGAGCACCCTGATCTCAGTTTCTTTCCTGCCTCTGAAGGGAGAGCAACTAGGTAGCTGAGCTCCTATTAAAACAGGAAGCAGCTTAGTCTTTATTCTTTATTTCCTTACCTAAGTCTTATATGCCAACCTTTACTCCTCTTTAACTTTAAATCTGGTCTAGGCTTTACCTCTATTCTTCAGTCATATCTCTTTAAGGGAGCGCTTCCCGCGGCTGCTGCAAAGCGGCTGACTTTTTTTTTCTTCTCACCTCTCTGCGGAGCGCCGCAAGGAGCGGCGGATGGAAGCCTTCAGGGACAAGTTCCTGGAGGACGCGGCTTCGCTCGGCTCTCACGTGCCGACGCCGTGGGAAGGGACCCCGGGACCAGCATGACTTCTCAGCTTGCTGCGGTTCCCGGCAACATTTCCTGACATGGTAACTCTAGTCACCGCGGGCTAAAGCGCGCAGGAGCGGCAACGGATGGGCTCGATGTTCCCCCTCAGCAGAAGCTTGCAATGGATGGCATCCATCTTGGGGAAGGTTTTTGGCCCGCTTTTCTGCTGATGGTCGCCATGAGCCCTTGCTTCGCCCCATAGGACGGTTGCCAACCTCCCGGCGGGAGCCACTTCAGGAGGTCCAGCCCCTGTCGGATCAAACCTCCACGACTGACCCAGCCCTACTTCGACGGTGTGGTAATGTACTTCACCCCACGGGGCCCTTTTCTCAAGAATTTATGTCCATGCTCCAGCAAACAATTATGGCAGAGCTGTTCAACGCTTGTCAATCAGGGGCTATGGGCATGGGGTCAGTGGAGTCCAGGTCCCCCTCCCCTTCTCCTTCCTCCTCACACCTCCCAGAACAAAATCTGCCCAGAGAGCGCACTTGGCAAACTTAAAGCAGCCAGAAAAGAGATTAAACATTCTGGATTTATAGAGGAGGATTCAGAGACGACTCATTCAGATGTGGAGTCTCAATCTAAAGATCAAGAGAATTTTATTTCAGATGAGGAGGTGGAGGATGTGTGTGTCCCGGAACAGTCAGTTCGTTGCTTTAAAGCTGATGATATTCAGTATTTATTAACCAGGGTTATGGCAGCACTAGCGCTGCAGGATCCTTCCCCTGAGGAGGGGAATACCAGTACTGATACCAACCCCGGGAACAAAAAACCTAACTCTAATCGCCAGTTTTCCGGTTTTGTATATGACTTGCCTGTTCTTGCAAATGAGATGTTACAGGTTCCGGTGGTGGATGCGCCAGTGACGGCACTTCAGAACCCGGGCTTGGTGTCAGAAGACGGTCATGGTTCCATCAGAGACAATTGGGACAAGAAGATCGATCTGGCTCTAAAAAGATCCCACGAGGCGGTAACCATGGCAATAAAGGCATGTACAGCGTCCTCCATTGTATCCAGAGCAGCTGTAGTCTGGGCTAGGAGGCTTTCTCAGCTGTTACCAGAAAACAATAAGAAGTTAATGGAGGGAACCTCTAGGCTGCTTAAAGCTGCGGAATTCACGGCCGACGCTTCCTTAGACGCACTCACCTTTTGTTCCAGAGGTCTGGCCTCAGGGGCAGTAGCCAGAAGAGGCATCTGGCTGAGAGCATGGCCCGCAGACAACCAATCCAAGCAAATCGTGATATCTTACCCGTTTCAAGGAGAAAAACTGCTTGGTAGTAGTGCCTGAGACAAGATTTTAGTGGCAACTAAAGACAAAAAGAAGGCCATGCCAAAGAACCTTCGGAGAACTGATAGAAGAGGTTTTTATTCTCAGCCATTTCGTTCCTCACACACCTTGGCCAGACCAAGACCTTATTCAGATAACAAGAGATCCTCTTGGAATCAACCAAGACAACCCTTCAGAAAAGGATTCAGCAATCCTAGATTCCCCAAACAGAACTCAGATCGTAGGGACAAACAGGAACGGGAATCAGAGTTTAAAAAGGCATGAGTGGACTTCAATTTCGTTAGGGGGAAGACTTCAGTATTTTCAAGACGCCTGGGAGACTTCCCAGACAGACTGCTGGACATTAGAGATCGTCTCTTGCGGTTATGCAATAGAATTCAAAAACACCCCACTGGAACGTTTCCTAGTATCTCCGATCTGAAAGAATTTGGCAAAAAGATCAATAACAAACAAGGCCATCGCACATCTCCTAGAAATCCATGCTATAGAATACGTGCCAACAGATCAGGTGGGTCGAGGCGTATACTCAATATTCTTCACGGTCCGCAAGAAGAATGGGGATTGGAGAGCAATACTCGACCTAAAGTTTCTCAACAGATTCATTCAACTTTGGCACTTTTGCATGGAGACCCTGAAGTCAATCACAGAGGCCCTACAACCAGGAGAGTTCCTCACATCATTGGATCTTACGGAAGCTTATCTCCACATTCCAATCCTACTGTCTCATCAGCGGTTCCTTCGATTCTGCGTGGGACACAGACATTTTCAATTCAGAGCACTTCCCTTCGGCCTAGCCACAGCCCCCAGAGTCTTCACGAAAGCGATGGTGAACGTGGTGGCTCATCTCAGGCAACGGGATTCATGTTCATCCATATCTAGACGACCTTTTGATCAGGTCAGTGTCCAATCAGAAAGCTCTATCAGACGTCCAAACAACCATCCAGTGTCTACAGGAACATGGTTTCCTCATAAACCTAGCCAAGAGTTCCCTAGAGCCTACACAACGGCTAGAACATCTGGGGATGATCATAGACACACGAAAGAACTCTCTCTTTCTCCCGAGCAGCAAGATCCAAAAAACCAAACAGCTCGTGAATCGGGTCATTTGGAATGCTCACACTCCATTATTGACATTAGCCAAATTAATGGGCCTACTTATTTCAAACATAGACGCAGTTCAATGGGGTAGACTACATACAAGACTTTTACAAAGCTTGCTCCGTCCCCATCAGTACCAGATCATGGAAAAACAGAATCCATAGATCAAGGTCACACTAGAGGTCAAGAAGTCCTTGATGTGGTGGTCCAAGGACTCCAATCTTCGACAAGGGAAAGTTTACTACCTTCCCAGAGAAGTACAACTGTTCACAGATGCCAGTCTGTCAGGATGGGGAGCGACGCTCGACAACATCCCAACACAGGGTCGCTGGTCAACGTCAGAGGCTCAACTCCCGTTCGGTGTTTTAGAGTTACGAGCAATCCGTCTAGCCCTACTATTCTTCAGCGATCTAATGTGGAAACAACATGTTCTAATACGAACAGACAACGTGGCTGCAAAGTCCTACCTGAACCACCAGGGGGGATCGAGATCCTCGGCTCTATCCAGAGAAGCAAAGACACTATTCAGCTGGGCAGAACATCACCTTCTGTCCATCAGGGCAGAACACATCAAGGGCATTGCCAACATCCAAGCAGATTGGCTCAGTCGAACGACCATACAACCTGGAGAATGGAGATTGAAGACGTCAGTGTTCCGATAGTCGAACAGTTTGGTCAACCGGTCGTGGATCTATTTGCTTCTCACATCAATGATCAAGTAACAACATTTTACACCAGGTTTTTTCATCCGGCCGCAGTGGCAGTGGAAGCTCTGGCAGGGATTTGGCCTCAGGGACTTCTGTATGCCTTCCCTCCGATTCCGGTGCTATCAAGATTCCTTCGTCAGGTACAACACCAGAAAGCACAAGTTATCCTGGTAGCTCCGTGGTGGCCACGACGCCCATGGTTCTCTTCTATTCAAAAGTTATCGACCACTCAACCCCTGCGGTTGGAGATCCTTCCAGACATGTTGACACAGAGCCCAATCTGACATCCACACCCAGAATGGCTGCAATTGACCGCGTGGAAATTGAACGGTCTACATTCCTGAAGTTAGGTTACTCTTCAGAGATTACTAATACATTATTGGCCTCCAGAAAGGAGTCCACCACCAAGATTTACAATGCTACTTGGAAAGCCTTTCATAGGTGGTGCCGAAGGAAAGCAAGGGATCCACTAAACCCTTCAATTCAGTATATTTTGGAATTCTTGCAAGATGGGCTACAATCTGGTTGGAAACCAGCCACTTTACGTAGGCAAGTAGCAGCATTATCCTCTGTATTGGGACTGATACCGGGCAAAGATGTTTCCAGACACGCACACGTACAAAGATTCTTACGGGGGGGGCTGCACTCAAGTGTCCTCCACAAACACACATGTTCCCAATGTGGCGGTTACACACTGTCTTGTCCGCACTCACAAAATCACCCTTCGAGGCTTTACAGGACATTTCGCTAAGATGGCTACGCTTGAAGACCATTTTCTTGATAGCTATCACATCAGCAAGAAGGGTTTCGGAGATTAATGCTTTGTCTGTAAAGAAAGAACTCTGTATTTTTCACAAAGACGAAGTGGTTCTTCGTACAGATCCTACCTTTCAGCCCAAGGTTGTATCTAAATTTCACAAATCACAGGAACTGCATTTGCCATCATTCTGCCCAGACCCTAAACACCCTAGGGAATGAATGTGGCACAATTTAGATGTTAGACACTGCCTGAAGGCATACTTAGTCAGGACAGAACCAATTCGGAAGACGGATGCCATGTTTATCAACATTATGCAACCAGGGTTGGGCCAGAAGATGTCAACCTCTGCCGTCAGTTATGCTATTAAGCAATGCATCACGGAAGCTTATAGAGCAATGAAATTAGAAGTACCCAAAGGGATTACAGCACATTCAGCCAGAAGCGCGGCAACTAACGCGGCCTTTAACAAATACGCCTCAGTGGACGAAGTGTGCAGGGCTGCGACATGGTCTTCCATTTCAACATTTGTTCGACATTAATTTGTTCAGCAGAAGCAGCATTTGGCAGAAAAGTGTTACGATGTGTATTACTAGAAGAAAGCGCTGCCCCACCCAGTCATTAATCTGCTGCTATAGGAGTACCCAAGATGGCCTCCGACTCAGAGGGAGAACGGCCGTTGGTACTTACCGTGAGGCGTCATTCTCCTCTGAGCACAGGAGGACATCTTGCCCGCCACATCACATCGCTCATACTAGGGTCTGTTCTGCCATTTCTATATCTATTTCACTTTTTCTTGCTGCTGCACAGTTCCTTTTCTGTTATGCCTTTAGCATATTAACTGGCTGTTATTAATGTCATTACTGTTATTACCGTTTCATTCTTCTGAGTAAGGTTGATAGTTTAGAAACTGCTTCTCGGAGTATCCCAGCTGAGGAGATCTGGGTGCTCCAGGGTCAAGGAAGAGGAAGAAGAATTATTGTATTTCCTGCCTCCCTGACAAGATGGTGGAAAGCACCCAAGATGTCCTCCTGTACTCAGAGGAGAATGACCCCTCACGGAAAGTACCAGTGGTCGTTCTCTTAGCCATTGGCTGGTTTGGCTTGGAGAAATGATGTCAAGAGAAAAATTCCTTCTCCGAGCTGGCGGATGGGTTGGTGGGGCCTTTGAGAGCCACGCAATATGTGTGAAAGGGTCACATGTGGCTCCTGAGCCACAATTTGCCCACCCCTGAGCTAGGATAGGATGGAGACAGAAAAGCAACATACAAATAAGTTAAGGAACACATCTTTGCTTGTTGGTTTTCCAAAAAGGAAAAAAAAGCCCCAGGAGCCAGCAGATGCGCTCTGTACATTCTCTTGGTACCGTGCTTTGGTAGTTACAGGTGAGGTCTTATCAGAGCAGACTAAGCGATACCATCACATCATGTGATCTGGACCCTATACTTCTGTTGATACAACCCAAAATTGCATTTGCCTTTTTAGCCACCACATCACACTGTTGACTCACGTTCAGCGTATGATCCACTAAGACCCCTAGGTCCTTTTCGCACAGACTACTGCTAAGACACGTCTCCCCCATCCTATAACCATGCATTGGATTTTTCCTACCTAAATGCAGAACTTTACATTTATCCCTGTTAAAATTCATTTTATTGGTTTTATCCCAGTTTTCCAAGGTCATCCTGTATCCTGTTTCTGTCGTCTGCTGTGTTTGCAACCCCTCCCAATTTAGTATAATCCGATGGATTTATTGTTGTACAAAGTCCCTACTCGTGTCGCTGCACAAGTTTCATCGGGGGAATCGGAGCCTTCACTTAGAGCTGTAACTGTCCGCAACAATTAAGTTCTCGTGGGCAGTTCCAACACTAGGTGGATGCTCTGATTTCCCCTGAGGAAGCCATCACAGTGAAACACATAGGGACTTTGCACAATAATAAATCCATCAACTATCACCTTTTATTTATTTATTTATTTAGGTACTTTATAGTCAGCCCTTTCCCAAGGATGGGCTCAGGGCAGATAGAAAAAAGGAAAGGTCCCCTGTGCAAGCACCAGTCGTATCCGACTCTGCGGTGACGCTGCTTTCACAACATTTTCACGGCAGACTTTTTACGGGGTAGTTTGCCATTGCCTTCCCCAGTCATCTACACTTTCCCCCCAGCAAGCTGGGACTCATTTGACCGACCTCGGAAGGATGGAAGGCTGAGTCAACCTGAGCCGGCTACCTGAAAACCCAGCTTCGGACGGGGATTGAACTCAGGTCGTGAGCGGAGCTTAGGACTGCAGTATTGCAGCTTTAACACTCTGCACCACGGGGGTCTTCAGGGCAGATAACAACATTCTAAAAGCAGTGTAAAATGGCAATAAAAAACAGATAGATCACAACAGATCATAAATTATACAATTATGAAATGGCGGCTCAGTTGGGCACATATTATATGAATCAAAATAGTGAATAAAATAAATTTTATGTCATAGCACAGATGGATCGCCGCATAGGGCCAGCCGATGAAGCAGGACGCCCGCTGCCTCAACCATAGGCCTGGTAGAATAGCTCCGTCTTACAGGCCCTATGAAAGGATAACAATTCGGCGAGAGCCTGGATCTCAAGAGGGAGCTGATTCTACCAGGCTGGGGCCAAGGCTGAAAAGGCCCCGGCCCTGGTTGAGGCAAGACGGACATCCTTTGGGCCAGGGAAAGTTAGTAGATGTTGTGTGCTGGATCGTAGTGATCTCCAGGGCACCTTGGCACCCCCCCCTTTTTTTTTTTGTTCTGTTGGCACATTGCTGGGTGCAGCCCATTTTTTCTTTATCCTTGTATGTGTTGGCACCAGGGCTTTTTTTTTTAGCAGCAGGAACTCCTTTGCATATTAGGCCACACACCCCCGATGTAGCCAATCCTCCAAGAGCTTACAGGGCACTTAGTACAGGGCCTACTGTAAGCTCCAGGAGGATTGGCTACATCAGGGGTGTGTGGCCTAATATGCAAAGGAGCTCTTGCTAAAAAAAAAAAAAACTTGTTGCACAATAAATTGGAGTGTGTATATGTACTAAAGGGCCATCCACTTCCACCTGTCTTCATGTGCCAGCTACGGTCATCAGCCAGCCGTCTGTTGGCTACCCCACCACCTAGGGTGGCCACTCTGGTTTGGGCCAGAGCTGAGGCCTTTCCCATCGTGGCTCCAGCTCTGAGAAATGTTCTCCCTAAAGAGATGAGAACGGGGCCCTCCTTGGAGCTCTTCAGGAGGCACCACAAGGCCCGCCTGTTTGCCAGGGCTTTCGAGGGGGTTTACAAGGCGGGTGTCTTTTAAGGTGGGGGAGAAGAGAGAGACTTGGGTTTGGCCATTTCATTTTTGTTTTATCGGAAAATGTTTTTGACGGTTGTTGTAAGCCGCCTCGAACAAAGAGGAAAGGAGGGATATAAATGAAGATCCTATGAATTCAGGGGGAGGTGGTAGTTGTGAGTTTCCCGCATTGTGCAGGGGGTTGGACTAGGTGTCCCTGGAGGTCCCTTCCAACTCTCTATGATTCTATCAAATGTTTTTTTTTGTGAATAAATTGGGAAGGAGGTGATATTCAAGCAACATAATCTTCCAGTTTGGTGTAGTGGTTAAGTGTGCGGACTCTTATCTGGGAGAACCGGGTTTGATTCCCCACTCTTCCACTTGCACCTGCTGGAATGGCCTTGGGTCAGCCATAGCTCTGGCAGAGGTTGTCCTGGAAAGGGCAGCTGCTGTGAGAGCCCTCTCAGACCCACCCACCTCACAGGGTGTCTGTTGTGGGGGAGGAAGGGAAAGGAGATTGTGAGCCGCTCTGAGACTCTTTGGAGTGGAGGGCGGGATATAAATCCAATATCTTCTTCTTCCAGCTGTTCAGTTAGAAAAGAGCTTATCTTGATCAGCTCTTTGACTACCTTGAAAGAGTTTTTCTGAACCAGTTTGTTCCTATTTATTTACCATCTTCGCATACTGGTTTCCCAAGCTACTGAAAGCGGTGGTCATTGACATAAAATCTTTGCAGGCTTGCGGAGGTGGGGTCGGCCATTTGCTTCCTCTGGCTCGTGCGCTGTGCTTGCAGTCATACAAACTGTTTCTAATATGGTCTCATTTTTTTCCCCTCCCCCTCCCCAGCCAATCAGCAACGCTGACTTCATCGTTCCTGTTGAAATTGATGGAACGATACATCAGGTGAGCATGGTCGCTGCATTTGCCGTTTGTTCTTCACGTGAAAACATTTAGCGGGTGTTTTTCCTGACTGCCCGTTTGAACAAGGAGTTTGACTCACCTGTGCAATCCTGTGCTGCGCTGCTTTATAATCAGAACCTAAGAAGAGCTCTACTGGATCAGACCAGGGGTCAGTCTAGTCTAATCCAGCCTCCTGTCTCACACGGTGGCCAATCGGTTCCTCTGAACAACCAACAAGTATGTGAGGAGTGGGGAATCAAATCCCCTGGCCTGCCCGGATAAGTGTCTGCGCACTTAACCACTACACCAAACTGGGTCTCAAAGGCATCAAATGATACTAGAATCATAGAGTCGGAAGGGACCTCTAGGGTCATCTAATCCAACCCCCCCCTGCACAATGCAGGAAACTCACAAACCAAAAGATAAAGTTTTAGCTGACAAAAAATAGCATTGCACCAGAATTCTCAGCTGTCTCCAAAGAGCCAGCTGACTTTCTACAACACATTTTATTCTGTGATTTCATTAAGAACTTCTGCATGTGTAGGTCTTGGCTGAGCAACGGATTCGTGTGACTCGGTTTTCTGTGGTGGACAAAAAAGTCAGATCTTCTGGAATACTCTTCTGGAAAGAACGGTTTGGGGTTATGAGCGATGTGTCAAGTAGGTTTCACAGTGGGAAAAAAAAAACAAATGCTAAGAACGCAGTTCCTTTTTGTTAACCCGTTTCCTTTGTGCTTCTTTCATCAAATGCTTTTCTCAATTCTAGTGACCTTCCTTTCAGCGAGCTTGTTAGCGCTTGAAGAAAATGTGGCTTAACAGAATCTTGAATTTGAGCCAATGCATATGTTTATTTCTGTCATTGAAAAAGCCTGGTTATGCAGTTAGGTCGCATTCCTGCGTTGCAGTTTGGTGAAACACTCGTCTTTGTTTCATACGGCCTGTTTTTGAGATCATATCTCTGTGTTGTTGGGTTTTTTTCTGCACGGTTGATTGATGCGTTTTACTTGTCAGGCTTGTGTTTGAGCTCTCCCTGGAAGATACTGTATCACCCTCTCAGGGTCCTGAGTTCTTCATAGTGTTATATGCTGTGGAATATAGTCTCAGTTGTTCTCTCCTAGGGAACCACTGGAATTGCATTTGTAATTCCCAGATATTTCACTGAAGTATAACTCCCAGGCATTCTTTGAAGGAAGTCGTAAGTGCTAAAGATGTATAGAAACGGTTTCTTCCTGCAGCAGATAGGAGTGGAGATGCTTAATAACAATTTTAAAAGCGCTTATCAAGTCGCAGCTGACTTGTGGCGATCCGTCAAGGCAAGAAGCACTCAGAGGTGGGTTGCTATTGCCACCTCTGCATAGCAGTCCCTGGACTTCCCTCCCAAGTACTAATCAGGGCCGATCCTGCTTAGCCTCTGAGATCTGATGTGATCTGACTAGCCTGGGCTATCCAGGTCAGGCATATCTACCTTCCACAAATTCCTGTATTATTTTTGTTCTCTTTGTTGAGCCAGTCATCATATAAAGAGACGTAAGAGAAAGAAGAAGATATTGGATTTATATCCCGCCCTCCACTCCGAAGAGTCTCAGAGCTGCTCACAATCTCCTTTACCTTCCTCCCCCACAACAGACACCCTGTGAGGTAGATGAAGATATTGGATTTATATCCCGCCCTCCACTCCGAAGAGTCTCAGAGCGGCTCACAATCTCCTCTACCTTCCCCCCCCACAACAGACACTCTGTGAGGTAGATGAAGATATTGGATTTATATCCCGCCCTCCACTCCGAAGAGTCTCAGAGCAGCTCACAATCTCCTTTCCCTTCTTCCCCCACAACAGACACCCTGTGAGGTAGAAGAAGATATTGGATTTATATCCCGCCCTCCACTCCGAAGAGTCTCAGAGCGGCTCACAATCTCCTCTACCTTCCTCCCCCACAACAGACACCCTGTGAGGTAGATGAAGATATTGGATTTATATCCCGCCCTCCACTCCGAAGAGTCTCAGAGCAGCTCACAATCTCCTTTCCCTTTTTCCCCCACAACAGACACCCTGTGAGGTAGAAGAAGATATTGGATTTATATCCCGCCCTCCACTCCGAAGAGTCTCAGAGTGGCTCACAATCTCCTTTACCTCCCCTCCCCCACAACAGACACCCTGTGAGGTAGATGAAGATATTGGATTTATATCCCACCCTCCACTCCAAAGAGTCTCAGAGCGGCTCACAATCTCCTCTACCTTCCTCCCCCACAACAGACACCCTGTGAGGTAGATGAAGATATTGGATTTATATCCCGCCCTCCACTCCAAAGAGTCTCAGAGCGGCTCACAATCTGCTTTACCTTCCTCCCCCACAACAGACACCCTGTGAGGTAGATGAAGGTATTGGATTTATATCCCGCCCTCCACTCCAAAGAGTCTCAGAGCGGCTCACAATCTCCTTTACCTTCCCCCCCCACAACAGACACCCTGTGAGGTAGATGAAGATATTGGATTTATATCCCGCCCTCCACTCCAAAGAGTCTCAGAGCGGCTCACAATCTGCTTTACCTTCCTCCCCCACAACAGACACCCTGTGAGGTAGATGAAGATATTGGATTTATATCCCGCCCTCCACTCCAAAGAGTCTCAGAGCGGCTCACAATCTCCTTTACCTTCCTCCCCCACAACAGACACCCTGTGAGGTAGATGAAGATATTGGATTTATATCCCGCCCTCCACTCTGAAGAGTCTGAGAGGCTCACAATCTCCTTTCCCTTCCTCCCCCACAACAGACACCCTGTGAGGTAGAAGAAGATATTGGATTTATATCCCGCCCTCCACTCCAAAGAGTCTCAGAGGGCCTCACAATCTGCTTTACCTTCCTCCCCCACAACAGACACCCTGTGAGGTAGATGAAGATATTGGATTTATATCCCGCCCTCCACTCCGAAGAGTCTCAGAGCGGCTCACAATCTCCTTTCCCTTCCTCCCCCACAATAGACACCCTGTGAGGTGGGAGGGGCTGAGAGGGCTCTCACAGCAGCTGCCCTTTCAAGGACAACCTCTGCCAGAGCTATGGCTGACCCAAGGCCATGCTAGCAGGTGCAAGTGAGGAGTGGGGAATCAAACCCGGTTTTCCCAGATAAGAGTCCGCACACTTAACCACTCACAGGGAGTCTCAGAGCGGCTAACAATGTCCTTTCCCTTCCCCCCCCCCACAACAGACACCCTGTGAGGTAGATGAAGATATTGGATTTATATCCTGCCCTCCACTCTGAAGAGTCTCAGAGCGGCTCACAATCTCCTTTACCTTCCTCCCCCACAACAGACACCCTGTGAGGTAGATGAAGATATTGGATTTATATCCCGCCCTCCACTCCGAAGAGTCTCAGAGCGGCTCACAATCTCCTTTACCTTCCTCCCCCACAACAGACACCCTGTGAGGTGGGTGGGGCTAGAGAGGGCTCTCACAGCAGCTGCCCTTTCAAGGACAACCTCTGCCAGAGCTCTGGCTGACCCAAGGCCATTCCAGCAGGTGCAAGTGGAGGAGTGGGGGATCAAACCCGGTTCTCCCAGATAAGAGTCCGCGCACTTAGGAAAGGAGGAAGCGAGATTGTAAAAGGACAGCAGGGGAAGCCAAACTTGCTTAACGCAAGAGCGACATAGAATAAATGTCAGATGTTTGAGAGCCACCAGGTTCACATGTCTTTATTAAAACTCTTAATACTTTATTTACACAGAAAGATAAAATACATATGTATGCACTTTACAACACAATTATGCTAGAAGGAGACTTTAAAAAAAACAGCTGGGAATAACAGTCCCCATGAGACCAGTGCAGGGAAAAGTTAGGGAATTATTTTTTGGCGTCAGCTGGAGAAGGAAACACACATGTACCATATAAGCCACTGACCACCATTTGCATCATTATGCATCTCTCTCTTTGCCTTGACACCAAGGTTAGTAAATACAGCTCCTACAAGAGCTGTGAAACTAAGGGATAACCCTATGCAGCCCTCTTTAATCCCGTCCCCCCCCCCTCTCCATTCCAGTGGCTCCTTTGGCTGGTGTGCTCTCTTTCCCTGCTCTGGGTCTCCAGGTGACCTCCGTGGTAGAAAAGAAGAACTTGCAAAGCCTGTCTATTCCCCCCTCCTTCCCCACTTCACACACGGCAGAAATAGTCACCTACGTATGGGTCAACGCTCAGGCTGACTGAGGTCCCGATGCCAAGCACGCTTACTTGAGAGTAAGCCTGCCTTAGATTTCTCCTTTTCCTCCAGGAGCCGCGCAATATGTGCGAAAGAGCCACTTGTGGCTCCTGAGCCGCATTTTGGCCAGCCCGATATAAAAAGAGGGGCCTTTAGCACATGTCCTTTGTCCCCTGAAGATTTACGTGGCAGCGATGCTCTGCAACGATTCCATTTTGCCCTCTGTTGCAGAGAGACGCTGTCAGGAGCCGTGGAGCAGGCTGAGCTCCCAAGCACTGTCTGTTCCAAAAAACTTCATTTCCTTTTTCCCAGCTGCTCAGCAAGCCCACTCAGGACAGAATGCTGCGTCCCCTGTGTATGCACAAACATTACGCAGAGTAACCCGTCCACAACGGTACCACCCAATTAACGCCTGAAAAGGTTATAATTTCCGGAATATGCAATTATTTTGTGCCCGGAATGACTTGAGGTGGGGGGGGGGGGGGGGAGGAATCGCTGTGCTTTGTGCTGAACAGCATCGTGCATATTATGTAACTGTGCGGCTGTGAGCGATATCCAGCCATATTGGGCTTCATATGGAGCAGCCGCAGTCCTTGGACAATATCGAGAGCTATTTATTTCAACAGAATCGTATACACATTGTTGCTCATTCTTAGAAAATGTTGGGGGGCGGGGGTGTGTGGAGTGGCATCAAGAGAAGTAATAACTTGATGTAAAAGTCGCTTGCGTGGCCTGAAGTGTGTGAGAGCATTTTGCATATATTCTTTCGAAGGACTCTTGCTCGAACAGTATTTCTGGAAGAGGCTGTGACCTAGTTCAAGTAATCCAGGATAGGCTGTGTGCATTCTTAATGGCCTATCCTTAATTACTTGCACTGGGAGGTAGCCACAACCCAGCAAACGGGACTCTGGAAGACTCGCAAGTCGACACGTGTTCTCCTCCTTATGGCAAGAGGGCTCACAGCTAAAGGAACCAGGGTTACAACTAAAAAGGCTGTATTTTCCTGCTCTTTAATCCCCCCCCCCCGAGGACGTCAGCATTTTGGGATGAAGATTAAGCATAAGAATAAATGTTGTTCTAGTTGTACACATTGTGATGCACTGAATTTGGTTTTTTTGCAATTGTAGCACTGTCTGCAGCACGGTTTAATTGGAGTAACTTATGCAAGTTGAGACAAACACGCATATATTTTTTCCACCGGCATCTATAAGGATGAAATATGATGTGAAGTGTTAGCCAAAATTCCCTCTAATCCCCCCCCCCAACGGAGCAGAGCAGTTCCTATCTTGAGCAGAATATAACTGCTATAATCTTAAAATGAGCAATAGGCAGCTTAAAGTGGGCAATAGGCAAGCTAAAATGGGCAATCCTCTGTGCAAGTACCAGTCGTTTCCGACTCTGGGCTGACGTTGCTTTCACAACATTTTCATGGCAGACTTTTTACGGGGTGGTTTGCCATTGCCTTCCCCAGTCTTTTACACTCTTTCCCCCCAGCAAGGCAGCTTAAAATGGGCAATTAGGCATCTTAAAATGGGCAATTAGACATCTTAAAATGGGCAATAGGCAAGCTAAAATGGGCAATAGGTAGCTTAAAATGGGCAATAGGCAAGCTAAAATGGGCAAACCCCTGTGCAAGCACCAGTCGTTTCCGACTCTGGGGTGACGTTGCTTTCTCAGCGTTTTCACAGCAAACTTTTTATGGGGTGGTTTGGCATTGCCTTCCCTGGTCTTTTACACTCTTTCCCCCCCAGCAAGGCAGCTTAAAATGGGCAATAGGCATCTTAAAATGGGCAATAGGTAGCTTAAAATGGGCAATAGGCAGCTTAAAATGGGCAATAGGGAAGCTAAAATGGGCAATCCTCTGTACAAGTACCAGTCGTTTCCAGCTCTGGGCTGACGTTGCTTTCACAACATTTTCATGGCAGACTTTTTACGGGGTGGTTTGCCATTGCCTTCCCCAGTCTTTTACACTCTTTCCCCCCAGCAAGGCAGCTTAAAATGGGCAATTAGGCATCTTAAAATGGGCAATTAGGCATCTTAAAATGGGCAATAGGCAAGCTAAAATGGGCAATAGGTAGCTTAAAATGGGCAATAGGCAAGCTAAAATGGGCAAACCCCTGTGCAAGCACCAGTCGTTTCCGACTCTGGGGTGACGTTGCTTTCTCAGCGTTTTCACAGCAAACTTTTTATGGGGTGGTTTGGCATTGCCTTCCCTGGTCTTTTACACTCTTTCCCCCCCAGCAAGGCATCTTAAAATGGGCAATAGGTAGCTTAAAATGGGCAATAGGCAGCTTAAAATGGGCAATAGGGAAGCTAAAATGGGCAATCCTCTGTGCAAGTACCAGTCGTTTCCAGCTCTGGGCTGACGTTGCTTTCACAACATTTTCATGGCAGACTTTTTACGGGGTGGTTTGCCATTGCCTTCCCCAGTCTTTTACACTCTTTCCCCCCAGCAAGGCAGCTTAAAATGGGCAATAGGCATCTTAAAATGGGCAATTAGGCATCTTAAAATGGGCAATAGGCAAGCTAAAATGGGCAATAGGTAGCTTAAAATGGGCAATAGGCAAGCTAAAATGGGCAAACCCCTGTGCAAGCACCAGTCGTTTCCGACTCTGGGGTGACGTTGCTTTCTCAGCGTTTTCACAGCAAACTTTTTATGGGGTGGTTTGGCATTGCCTTCCCTGGTCTTTTACACTCTTTCCCCCCCAGCAAGGCAGCTTAAAATGGGCAATAGGCATCTTAAAATGGGCAATAGGTAGCTTAAAATGGGCAATAGGCAGCTTAAAATGGGCAATAGGGAAGCTAAAATGGGCAATCCTCTGTACAAGTACCAGTCGTTTCCAGCTCTGGGCTGACGTTGCTTTCACAACATTTTCATGGCAGACTTTTTACGGGGTGGTTTGCCATTGCCTTCCCCAGTCTTTTACACTCTTTCCCCCCAGCAAGGCAGCTTAAAATGGGCAATTAGGCATCTTAAAATGGGCAATTAGGCATCTTAAAATGGGCAATAGGCAAGCTAAAATGGGCAATAGGTAGCTTAAAATGGGCAATAGGCAAGCTAAAATGGGCAAACCCCTGTGCAAGCACCAGTCGTTTCCGACTCTGGGGTGACGTTGCTTTCTCAGCGTTTTCACAGCAAACTTTTTATGGGGTGGTTTGGCATTGCCTTCCCTGGTCTTTTACACTCTTTCCCCCCCAGCAAGGCATCTTAAAATGGGCAATAGGTAGCTTAAAATGGGCAATAGGCAGCTTAAAATGGGCAATAGGGAAGCTAAAATGGGCAATCCTCTGTGCAAGTACCAGTCGTTTCCAGCTCTGGGCTGACGTTGCTTTCACAACATTTTCATGGCAGACTTTTTACGGGGTGGTTTGCCATTGCCTTCCCCAGTCTTTTACACTCTTTCCCCCCAGCAAGGCAGCTTAAAATGGGCAATAGGCATCTTAAAATGGGCAATTAGGCATCTTAAAATGGGCAATAGGCAAGCTAAAATGGGCAATAGGTAGCTTAAAATGGGCAATAGGCAAGCTAAAATGGGCAAACCCCTGTGCAAGCACCAGTCGTTTCCGACTCTGGGGTGACGTTGCTTTCTCAGCGTTTTCACGGCAAACTTTTTACGGGGTGGTTTGGCATTGCCTTCCCTGGTCTTTTACACTTTCCCCCCAGCAAGGCAGCTTAAAATGGGCAGTAGGCATCTGCACAGCTCCTGATTGCTGCTTAGCGGGGCTTCCTGTGTTAATGAGCGGCTGTTCACGCTCACCGCTCAGCATCCTGCAGTTCTTCTATCAGAAGCCAGGGAGATGCTCAAGGGCACTTTCCCCTTTTAGAGGATTAGGTTAGATGAGGTGAGATCTCTCGAATCCTGGATCTCCGCACTGTCTGATCTGAAAACACATTCCAGAAACAATGGGCACGTTCATAGTTGTGGCGTGCACCAAGTTCATTGGGTAGGAAGTTTCCCTAGAGACCCACCCCGGAAGAGCTTTCCTGCTGGCGGGCCCCCCCGAATAGATGGGGAGGAAGCGATTCTGCTGGACAACATGCCTCGGAGATGCAAAGTTTACCGTAGGAATGCCAATCCGCACGGCAAATATAACTTCTGTGCCTGCCTGGGAAGCCTTTGCAGCAAGGAAGGATGGGTGGCGAAGAAACCACACGGTGCACACACTAAATCTGCTACCTAAAGATGGGAATGTGGATTGCTGAAGTGGCAAAGCAGAGTAGGGAGAGAGAGAGAGAGCACGCTGTTGAATATGGGAAGCTTTTGGGCGATCTCTCTGAAGCGTTCCAGTCTGGCACGCCTAGCAATGCCTTCCCCCGGAAGATTAATTTAGAGGCGCTCTAGCACCGTTAGCAGGCTTTCTTGCAAATGAGCCTCGTTAGGAGTTCAGTTCTGTATATGGGTTGATCCACTCGCCGCATCCCTTTTAGCTAGAGCGAGGCATCCATTAAGAATGGCCGCTGTCAAGAAGGCGTTCGTTATGAAAGAGTGTTGGGTGTTAGCATCAATGTACAAGTTCTGTTAGCATCAATGTACAAGGCAGTGATATTCAGTTAGCATTTTTATTATTTTTTTTCAACCCACAAACAAACACAAGCCTTTATTGGCATATATCGGATTGTAAATAAGGCAAAAAAAAAGAGCTACAGAAAGAACAAAATAAGCCAGTCGTATACAGCTATACATGGGACAATCGATCCTTGATCGCCATACTCGAGAATAAAGCAGCCTTTTCAGTTATTTCAGATGACAAATCGTGCAGAAGACAGCGTGCCTTTGCAGCATCTGAGCAACATGTCATATTGAGCAGAATTGGGTCTAGAAACCTAAGGCGTAGAGTATCAGATTGGGAGCATTGCGAAAGAATATGGGACAATTAGGAATTGAACATCATTTAGAAGTAGAACGTAGCGCCTGTGTTTGATCACAGCAGCATTGTCATTTATCTGATTGCTTTATTGTTTTAATGTTGTTTTCGTTTGCTGTCTGTTTTGTGCTTTTAGCCGCCTTGAGTCTGTACAGAATGGGCGGGATATAAATATAACGTAAATAATTGAATGAATGAATCTGATTTATGATCTGTGTTGCTGTCCATCGTGTTCCTTCTATCTACCTTGCAGGAAATCCTAGGCTTACTATATCCAAGGTAACCTTTCAGGTATTTTTAAAGCATGGAGCGTCTTCTGGGATCCAGCTTCTAAGCGTCTTGTCCGTCCTGGTTATTGCCACAGTCTCGAATTATGATGCCCCCCTCAGTGCCAGTTGCTTAGCTCTCGGTCGGGCTCACCTGTTTCTCTCCTCCATCCTCCCTTTTCTTCCAGGTTTATGTATTGAAGCGACCGCACGTAGATGAGTTCCTCCAGAGGATGGGAGAGCTCTACGAATGTGTGCTGTTCACAGCCAGTTTAGCAAAGGTAAGGTTGCCAAGCATCTCTCTTTGCCTTGCTAGGTGTGCTTCCCTTTAGGCGCCCCAAGATTGGCCTGAGCAAACCTTCAGGCTCTTAGAACGGCCGATTCTGCCCTGATGGAGAGCCTTTGTCACTTAGCAGCGTGGAGGTATCAGCTCAGTTGAGAGTAACTGCTGTATGAACTAACCCCAGAGATCTTTGGGCTCACATGCTTCTTCCTCCTGTTTGGTGTGGAGAGCCAGTTTGGTGTAGTGGTTAAGTGTGCGGACTCTTATCTGGGAGAACCGGGTTTGATTCCCCACTCCTCCACTTGCACCTGCTGGAATGGCCTTGGGTCAGCCATAGCTCTGGCAGAGGTTGTCCTTGAAAGGGCAGCTGCTGTGAGAGCCCTCTCCAGCCCCACCCACCTCACAGGGTGTCTGTTGTGGGGGAGGAAGGTAAAGGAGACTGTGAGCCCCTCTGAGACACTTCAGAGTGGAAGGTGGGATATAAATCCAATATCTTCATCTACCTCACAGGGTGTCTGTTGTGGGGGAGGAAGGTAAAGGAGATTGTGAGCCGCTCTGAGACTCTTCGGAGTGGAGGGCGGGATATAAATCCAATATCTTCTTCTCCTCCTCCCTCATGCAGAGGCTGTGAATGAACTTCTTTAGAGATTCACAGCAAATCACAGTTTGCCTTTTATAGCTGATGAATCGGCAAGATGCAGTTTGCACTCCCTCTACAGGCCCAAACCACAGTTTATTTGCAGTTTGGAATCCTGGTTTGCAGGAGGAGTATATCCTTTGGGAGATTGGATCAGATCGCATGTATTCATCCTGTTAGCGGAGGCGCTTTCCACCAGTGTAGAAGAAGACGACTGCAGATTTATACTCCACCCTTCTCTCTGAATCAGAGACTCAGAGCGGCTTACAGTCTCCTCTATCTTCTCCCCCCACAACAGACATCCTGTGAGGTGGGTGGGGCTGAGAGGGCTCTCACAGCAGCTGCCCTTTCAGGGACAACCTCTGCCAGAGCTATGGCTAACTCAAGGCCATTCCAGCAGCTGTAAGTGGATGAGTGGGGAATCAAACCCAGTTCTCCCTGGTAAGAGTCCGCACACTTAACCACTACACCAAACTGGCTCCCTTACAGCAGGGGAAGACTGCTTCTGTCAAGGAAAAGAGCCTCTGCTAGTGGAATGGAACTGTTAGTTTGCCTTTAGTTTGCTGGTCCAGATGTAACTGCAAACTTGTGGTCTTTTTCACTGGAAACCTCTGGCTAGATAACTGCACAACTGGAGGGAAGGGAGCATATTAATCCGAGGACAGTCTCCCCCCCAGACTCATTCTTGTAGAGCAGAGGTGGCCAACGGTAGCTCTCCAGATGTTTTTTGCCTACAACTCCCATCAGCCTCAGCCAGCATGGCCAATGGCTGGGGCTGATGGACGTTGTAGGCAAAAAACATCTGGAGAGCTGCCGTTGGCCACCCCTGATGTAGAGGCAAACCGTGGTTTACCATTATGTCTGAACCAAGTCAAGATCATACTACAGAATCAGTCACCAGAATTGTGGAGCAAATGCCTGGAGGTTTGGAAGATCCACAGTTACAGGAGTGAATAGACCTTGGAACGTCTGCGTGTCTAAAAATTGTGTGTCTCTGGGTTTTTTGTGGGTTTTTTTGCACTGCCTGAAGTGTTCTTCAAGGACCTCTTAGTCGGGGCTTTCTTTACAGGTAGATTCAAATACGGAGAAAATAATTATCTTAATCTTCCTCCCCCCCTCTTCTTCTTCTTCTGCTTCTTTATCTGACAGTGTGTACTTTTGTCTGCTAGTGTGTGGGTAAGTGTTTCCATGGTAACAATATCACATATGGGCCTGTCTCCTAATGCAGCTTCCATGTTTTTGCTTGCGATTCCCGTATCGAAAGACTTTTTTTTGGTTACCATGGTTTAGAGGGGCAGGAAAGAACGGGAATAAATAGCTTATTACATAAGGTAGTCCATAAAAGCTGGCACAAGTGAAATGCATTCACTGCAAGGCAGTGGCGGTGTTAGCTTACTAACACGCCTGGATCAAACTTTTAAAAGAAGACAGAGCATTCTTAGCCGAATAGTGTTCTGTTCTTGTAAACCTCAATGTTGTACCAACATATGTGATATTTGGGGGGGAGGCGTGTCAGTATTTTCGTGTCCCGTGAGTTGTCGTAGATATAGTGCCGCCTCTAGTGAGCTCCACCGTATGCTTAGCCGTCGTTAGTCCTGTGATGTTTTCGATGGTGGTTGTAGTTTTGACTGTAGACGGCAGCAGAAAATGAATCTGAAATGTTTTCTTCGGTAGAGAGCGGTCACAGCTTTTGCTAACGTTGGGAGAAATCAGGGGTCGGAAAAAGCACGCCTCTCCTAAGCAGATGGAGAGCTCAAGCAGGCTCTCTGCAACTAGACAGTGTATCTCCTGAGTCCTTAGAGGCGAGAGAGCGTCTTGCTTGCGACAGGCACAGGGCACCCATACGGTGCTTCCGCCAAGCACCCATTCCATTTCCTGGCTTCAGGTAATCCAGTTCCTCTGGACCAAGTGTTATGGGGTTGGGTTGCTGGCTGGCAGGGTGGCAAGCGTAAACGCTGAGTCTTTTATCAAAGATTTCAGGTTTTCACGGCTGGTAACATCATTAGGGTTTGTAGAATCTTTCGGGCTCAAGTGCCGTGTTCTACTGGAGAAAGTTTTCCTTCCAGACGTTTCGTTCTCAGCTGCGGAGAACATCCTCAGTGGCGTTGCAGCCGGAGCAGGCGCTCTGACCTTCTTGGCTGCTGTGCGTTGAGTGAGGCCAGGGCTGCTGGAGAGCTGCTATTTCTAGGCTGGAGGGGGTGTGGTGAGATGCACACCACACTCCATGCACAGCAGCCAAGAAGGTCTGAGCGCCTGCTCCGGCTGCAACGCCACTGAGGATGTTCTCCGCAGCTGAGAATGAAACGTCTGGAAGGAAAATTTTCTCCAGTAGAACACGGCACTTGAGCCCGAAAGATTCTACCAACCCTAATGCTGAGTCTTTTATTTCACAACCGCGTCTTCCAGCTCTGCCCCCAAAGTGGCTTACGATTAGAGTGGCTGTAGCCCACCCACTTTGCATTATTAAGCTGCGCCTTGCCAGAGAGCTAAAGGGCTCTTGGCCTGTGGCTCTTAGCCTGGGGGCTGTGTAAGGACCAGGAACCCAGATCCCTATTTCCTTGTGCTCCCAATAAGGTAAGTAGACTCTCCAGGCGGGGAGCCACATAAACAGGGTTTAAAAAGAGACTGCATATTTTAAAAAAGCTATCATGAAGGTAGAATGCCAGCAGGGGGGGTGGGGGCTTTCCAGTGTTTTGCACTGAGTGTCACATGTATGACTATCTGCCCACAGGACAAAAGTCTTGGGTGTGTGCTCGATGCAAGGAGCTCCTGGTCCTCAGGGAACGAGTTCGTACCGTTGAGGCTGAGGTGACTGACCTGGAGAAGCAGAGACAGTCAGGCACTCACGGAAGACTCTCGGGGACGTGTTAGTTGAGCCCCGATCTGAACGTGGCAGCCCCGTTGCTGCCAGGGAGCGTGAGGGTCAAGAGGGAACAGGGCACCGTGCTGAGGATAAGGGGAATGCGCCCTCAGAAGGGACCTTTTCTTCGGTTGGTGAACAGGAATCCTTTCGCGCCAAGGAACCATCCCTGAGTGGGGAGAGAGGGAGGGTCTTAGTAGTTGGTGATTCAATCCTTAGGCAAGTAGACAGCTGGGTGGCAAAACCGCATACTGACCGTATGGTGACTTGCCTGCCTGGTGCGAAGGTAGCGGACATTACGCGTGTAGTAGATAGACTGATAGACAGTGCTGGGGAGGAGCCGGTGGTCGTGGTGCATGTTGGCACCAACGATGTGGGGAAATGCACTTGTGAGATCCTGGAGGAAAAATTTAGGCTGCTAGGCGGGAGACTTAAGGCCAGGACCTCCAAGGTAGCCTTCCCAGAAGTGCTACCTGTTCCACGTGCAGGGCTGGAGAGACAGGCACAAATTAGAAGTCTTAATGTGTGGATGAGACGATGGTGCAAGGAGGAAGGGTTTAATTTTGTTAGGCACTGGGATGCTTTCTGGAACAAGCGGGAGCTGTATAAAAGAGACGGTCTCCACTTGTCCCCGGATGGAACCAGGCTGCTGGCGCTTAAAATCAAAAAGGTGGTAGAGCAGTTTTTAAACTAAATCTAGGGGGAAAGCTGACAGGAGATGAAATGTCTCTGGTTCGGGAAGACTCATCTCAAAGAGATGAAGGGTTAGCTGATACTTTTCTACCGGGTAATGGAACAGAGTTGTCCACTGAGACGGTGACAAACAGAATGGATTGCCTGCCAGAGTCTCGGGGTGGCAGGAGGAAGGTGGCGGGCCTAGCTTGCCTAGGAAATTATAGATGTTTGTACACAAATGCTAGAAGTCTTTGAAGTAAAATTGGTGAGTTGGGATGTTTAGTGTTGAAAGAAAACATAGACATTGTGGGAATTTCAGAAACTTGGTGGAATGAGGAGAATCAGTGGGACACGGTGATTCCTGGATATAAGTTATACCGGAAGGATAGGGAGGGAAGGGCTGGAGGTGGGGTGGCTCTGTATGTCAGAGAGGGCATACGGTCCAGTAAGACTGAGGTCAGAGAATTAGACTCCCTTCTAGAAATGCTTTGGGTTGAAATAGAGGGCCCAAAAGGCAATTTAACTATGGGAGTTTGTTATCGCCCACCAAATCAAAAGACAGAGGACGACTATAATATGATGGAAGGCTTAAAGATGGTGGCTAGACGAAAAAACTGTGTTGTCATAGGTGATTTTAACTACCCGCAGATTGATTGGGTCAATATGTGTTCTGGTTGAGAGAAGGAGAAAAGAGACTGAGTTTCTAGATGCTCTCAATGACTGTGCTATGGAGCAGATGGTCACAGAACCTACCAGGGGTGGGGCGATCTTGGATTTGGTCCTAAGTAATGCCCAAGACCTGGTGAGAGATGTAAAAGTGATCGCACCGCTTGGGAGCAGTGACCATAACGTTATTGATTTCACTATTTGTATAAATAGGGAGTTCCCCAAAAGACCAGCACAACCACGTTTAACTTTAAAAGGGGTAAATTCTCTGAGATGCGGAGGCATGTGAAGAGGAAACTGAAAGGAAAGGTAAATACAGTCAAAACTCTTGGGGAAGCTTGGAGGCTATTTAAAACTACAATCCTAGAAGCACAGATAAAATATATACCACAAGTTAGGAAAGGTGCAAACAGGTATAAGAGAAGGCCTGCATGGTTAACAAACAAAGTAATGGAAGCTGTAAAAGGTAAGAAGGACTCCTTTAAGCGGTGGAAAGCTAGTCCAAGTGAAAAGGGAACACAGGCAATGGCAAATCAAATGCAAGACTGTGATCAGGCAGGCAAAAAGGGACTATGAGGAGCATATTGCAAAAAACATAAAGCCAAACAATAAAAATTTCTTCAAATATATTAAAAAGGAAACCAGCCAGGGAGGCAGTGGGGCCCTTGGATGACCAAGGGGTCAAAGGATTACTGAAGGAGGATAGGGAAATGGCTGAAAAACTAAATGCATTTTTTGCCTCCGTCTTCATTGTGGAAGATGAGAAGTATTTGCCTGCTCCGGAACCACTTCTATTGGAAGGGGTGTTGAAAGACCTGAGCCAGATTGAGGTGACAAGAGAGGAGGTCCTACAACTGATGGACTAATTAAAAACTAATACGTCACCAGCTCCGGATGGCATACATCCAAGAGTTCTGAAAGAACTCAAAGTTGAACTTGTGGATCTTCTGACAAAAATATGTAATCTTTCATTGAAATCTGCCTCCGTTCCTGAGGACTGGAAGGTATCAAATGTCACCCCCATCTTTAAAAAGGGTTTCAGAGGAGATCCGGGTAACTACAGGCCAGTCAGTCTGACTTCAATACCGGGAAAGTTGGTAGAAACCATTATCAAGGACAGAATGAGTAGGCACATTGATGAACACAGGTTATTGAGCAAGACTCAGCATGGGTTCTGTAGGGGAAGATCTTGCCTCACTAACCTGTTACATTTCTTTGAGGGGGTGAACAAACATGTGGACAAAGGAGACCTGATAGATATTGTTTACCTTGACTTCCAGAAAGCTTTTGATAAAGTTCCTCATCAAAGGCTCTTTAGTAAGCTCGAGAGTCATGGAGTAAAAGGACAGGTCCTCTTGTGGATCAAAAACTGGCTAATTAATAGGAAGCAGATAGTGAGTATAAATGGGCAGTCTTCGCAGTGGAGGATGGTAAGCAGTGGGGTGCCGCAGGGTTCAGTACTGGGTCCCATGCTCTTTAACTTGTTCATAAATGATTTGGAGTTGAGAGTAAGCAGTGAAGTGGCCAAGTTTGCGGATGACACTAAATTGTTCAGGGTGGTAAGAACCAGAGAGGATTGTGAGGAACTCCAAAGGGATCTGATGAGGCTGGGTGAGTGGGCGTCAACGTGGCAGATGAAGTTCAGTGTGGCCAAGTGCAAAGTAATGCACATTGGGGCCAAGAATCCCAGCTGCAAATACAAGTTGATGGGGTGTGAACTGGCAGAGAGTGACCAAGAGAGAGATCTTGGGGTTGTGGTAGATAACGCACTGAAAATGTCAAGACAGTGTGCGATTATAATAAAAAAGGCCAACGCCATGCTGGGTATTATTAGGAAGGGAAATGAAAATAAATCAGCCAGTATCATAATGCCCCTGTATAAATCGATGGTGTGGTCTCATTTGGAATACTGTGTGCAATTCTGGTCACCGCACCTCAAAAAGGATATTATAGCATTGGAAAAAGTGCAGAAAAGGGCAACTAGAATGATTCAAGGTTTGGAACACTTTCCCTATGAAGAAAGGTTAAAACGCTTGGGGCTCTTTAGCTTGGAGAAACGTCAACTGCGGGGTGACATGATAGAGGTTTACAAGTTTATGCATGGGATGGAGAAAGTAGAGAAAGAAGTACTTTTCTCCCTTTCTCACAATACAAGAACTCGTGGGCATTCAATGAAATTGCTGAGCAGTCGAGTTAGAACAGATAAAAGGAGGTACTTCTTCACCCAAAGGGTGATTAACATGTGAAATTCACTGCCACAGGAGGTGGTGGCAGCTACAAGCATAGCCATCTTCAAGAGGGGGTTAGATAAAAATATGGAGCAGAGGTCCATCAGTGGCTATTAGCCACAGTGTTTATATATATGTGTGTGTGTGTGTGTGTATAAATTTTTGGCCACTGTGTGATACAGAGTGTTGGACTGGATGGACCATTGGCCTGATCCAACATGGCTTCTCTGATGTTCTTATAATAATAATAATAATACTTTTTATTTATATCCCGCCCTCCCTGCCAAGGCAGGCTCAGGGCGGCTCACAACATAAATACAATGTACAGTAAAACCATAATACACGATAATTACAATTATATAAAACCATCATTAAATCAACTTGTATAAAAATTAACATTATGGTGCTTATGTTCTTACGATTCAAAACGTTGTCCATTAACGAATGCATTTCTGTTGAAGTTTGGTGTGGTCAAGATACCGTCCATTTCTAGGCAAATACTGTGGTCCCCTTGGAATAACTACACATTGCATCTCTGGAGGCTGCATCTGCTCTCAGCGGTGGAATGAAGACAGGATCAGTTCATTCCTCTGTCTTCATCAGACAGCTTTAGTACAGTGGGCACGGAAGTGTGGTCACCACAGTGTCCTCTTATGCTGCCTGCTAAGGTCCCTTCCAGCATGGAGGAGCCACGAGGGCTGGGCTTTTCCACCTTACAGAGAAGCTCTTCTTCCTTTTGTGTGAGTGACCAAGCATGTGGGCCTATTTGTCTGATGCTTGCACTGGAAAGGGCAGCCAAGCCCATTCAAAGTTGTTATTCCTCAGAGATGCAGTGAGATCAGAAGAGTGTCTCATTTCAACTCCCAAGATTGTAGCAGAGACATCATGCTGCATCTCAAGGTGAAATAGGGCTCGTCTAAATTCTCACGAGAGTTGTCCGTGTTGACAATTTAGTATGTAATCCAAAAGATTCATTTGAGCCTGTGTTCCTATCCTCTTGTGATGGAGGTACGTTTTCAGTAGTTAACATTTCTTGACAGTCCACAGAGGGTTCTATCTATCTGTCTGTCTGTCTGTCTATCTATCTATCTTTCTATCTATCTATCTATCTTTCTATCTATCAATCATCTATCTATCTATCTATCTATCTATCTATCTATCTATCTATCAATCCATCATCTATCTATCATCTATCAATCATCTATCATCTATCTATCTATCATCTATCTATCATCTATCTCTCTATCATCTCTCTCTCTCTCTCTCTCTGTTCCTTCCCTTCCCTTCCCTTCCCTTCCCCGTCAAATCATAGACAACTTACTGCAATCCTGTAGGGTTTCCAAGACAAGAAACACCCAGAGGCGTTTTGCCCTTGCCTGTCTCTGTGTAGCAACCCTGGACTTCCTGGGTGGTCTCCCATCCAAATACTCTCAAGGGACAAGCCTGTCTGAGGTCCGACAGGGTCAGGCTATCTATAGAGTAAGATTGCCCAACTGGTAGATGTTGCATGATTTTTCCCCCCACCTGACACTTGGGAACCTTTAATATTCCTGCTCACGCTGTAGGCATCATCATCCCCTTGTGAAGAGACCCCATCATTATCTCTACTGAGCTGGTTCCTCTCACCCTTGCCTCGGGAACCAGGCCTTTGGTACAATTGACGGGATGGCTGTGCAGCTATCCTTCAGCTGTGTCTAGGTTTAGAATGATCCTGCAACATTGCTCGGCTCCTCAGTTGAGCGTCAGTTGTCAGGCAACCTGGTGAACAGCCCTCTGCTTTGTGCTTCCTTTGGAGGAACTTGGGTGGAATATGGTTTAAACTGGTATTTGATGGATCCTGTCCGTAAACCTGGTTGGGGGGTGTGTGGAAATACATTCTAGAGAGGCTGGAGTCCATTAGCGCTTTTAAAGACTGATAACATATACGACAGTGTAACCTTTTATGAGTCAGAGCACATTTTGCCGGATGCAGGGAATATCCATCCCGAGCACATAAAACCATACATAAATTTTTATGCACGAGAAGGGGAATGGGGAGAGAAGAGATGCTTTAAGGACAAAGCTGTGTAGGACAAGAATTGACCTCTCCTTGTAGCATCTCTCCCCCCACCCCCCAAAAAACCAGACACCCTTTCTGTTGCTCTTACTCTGTGTATAAATTTAGCTGCCTGGCATGAGCTGAAAATGTCTGCCCTGACCTCGGAGCTTCTGGTGCGACATATTTTGTTAGTCCTCAAAGTGCTACTGGAGTCTGAAAAATTTGTGTCCATTTTCAGTCCCAGTGCGATTAGCTCCTTTTCACGTTCCTCTGTCTGGTGGAGTTAAACAGGGTTACCGTAAAGTTGTGTCTGGATCAGAAGGCTCTTCTTCCATCTGTGACTTCCTTTCACAAACCTGGCCATTAAAAATATTTTGACCAAGCATCAATGTTCTCTCTAAACTTGCAGGGTCTTGTGAGCAAAGATTCTACTTTGTGAGCTGCTGGCATTAAAGCTGTGAGCTACTGCATAAGTCAGTGTGCTCTGGGGTCCTCCTTCCTGAGCTAAGACAAAAAATGCATGAACTGGAGGCTCAAAATCTGTGAGCTCGCTCACGCTCACTCAGCTTAGAGGGAACATTGCCAGGCATACATCTGATCTCTCTATAGTTCATCAGGAAATCTACATACTGACCTACTGCTTTTGTGGCAGTCCCATAGTACCTCCACTTCTTAGCTAACCACAGTGACTCCTGAAAGTATTCTCAATAAAGGTTTGGTGCTTAGCCAAGTTGTGGTGTGTGTGTGTTTTAAAAAAAAAACTTGTCCATTATGACCATTTTGCAGACATGGCTCTTGAAAATTGTCACTGCATAGGAGGTTTTGTAGCATCTCACGAAGGCAGGTTGCAGACGGGCACTTGCCCTATATTTGAGCTCATGGTCCGGGCTCCCAGAAGCTTCTTCACAGAGACAAGAGGGAAGGCCGCATCCCCCATCCCTCTCAGACTTGTGGAAGGTTGCACAGCCTGAGCCAGGGGTGGCCAAACTTGTTAGACACAAAGAGCCACATAGAATAGTCATCAGATGTTTGAGAGCCACAAGACATGAACGTCAGATGTTTGAGGGAAGGGAGGAAGGCAAAGAGGTGGAAAGAAAGCAACTTTAAATGTATTCTCCAAGCTGCTGGCTGGCTTGGCTTGGCGAATTGATTGAAAGAGAGAAATGCCTTTTCAAAGTCAGCCATTGAGGACTTTGAGAGCCACACAATATGTGTGAAAGAGCCACATGTGGCTCCTGAGCCGCAGTTTGGCCAGCCACGGCCTGAGCTGTGTAAAACGATCGTCGTAGCTTTGCCTGTAATCGAGGAAGGCAGTAACACCTGCCCTGTAAAGGTGTGCTAATTTCTGCGGCACAGCAGAAGTCGGACGCTGCGTCTTAATCGTTTCCCTTCTTTATCCAAGTATGCAGACCCAGTGGCGGACTTGTTGGATCGCTGGGGCGTGTTCAGGGCCCGTCTCTTCAGAGAATCCTGCGTTTTCCACAGAGGGAATTACGTGAAGGACCTCAGCCGGCTGGGGCGAGAGCTGAGCAAAGTTATCATAGTCGACAACTCCCCCGCATCGTACATCTTCCATCCAGAAAATGCAGTGAGTAACGGCAGCCGTGATACGTAGAGCGCTTTCTGCATTTTCTGGGATTGCGTCTTCGGGAGCTTCCTGTCTTTTTTTAAAAAATGCAAAAACGCTCATGCCTGTCAATGTAAGATGCAGTGCATTAATATCATAATCGAGCAGCGGTAGGTAATGCTCGGAGGCAAAGGTAGGCTGTTCTCTCTGTGGTGTCAGCATTTCCACACCGCTTCTGAAGAGGCAAAGATGATGAACGGGTTTGTTCTGGATTTTCCATGCTGACCAAGCCTAATTTAAATACGGTGCTGGTGAGGCAAAAGAGCGTTCCCGCGTGACTTTGCACGGTCTCGGGGTCTCATTTAAACTGTGCCACAGCTTGTGAGGAGCGGCTGAGTTGGCACACCAGAGAGCTGTAGCCTTTGTGGAACTGTAACGTTGCCATACAGACTTGGGTACCAGTGAAATGAGACGATGAGCCTGTGAAAAGCCCCACGGAGAAACCTCTTGGACTGATCAGCGTCATGTTTTAAAGCAGACTTTGGGCAGTACAGATTTAAGGTTTTATGCCAGATGTGCATTGATGCCTAGAATCCTTGCACCCTTTTATGTCAACATGACTTTTTTTTTGTATTTTTTTGTATTTTTCATGTGTGTATTTCTGCACCTGGAAGTCACGTTGACCTCTGGTGACTGACCCCTACTGGGGGCCTGGAGGATATTCACAGAGGTGGCTGAATAAGCCTGCCTCTGCCTCCTGACTGGGTATTCCAAGGACAGTTCCCATCCAAGTGCTAACCATAGTCGACCCACTTAGCTTCCAAAATCTGACAGGATCAGGCTTGCCCAGCTATTCAGGTCAGGGCAGATCATACAGACTTGAACAATGTCACCGCTGTTAAAACTGAATCTTCCACTTGGGACTAACCACATCCTATTAACTTTAGAGAAGAGCCCCGTGGCGCAGAGTGGTAAAGCTGCAGTACTGCAGTCTGAGCTCCCTGCTGACGACCTGAGTTCGATCCCAGCGGAAGCTGGTTTCAGGTAGCCGGCTCCAGGTTGACTCAGCCTTCCATCCTTCCGAGGTGGATAAAATGAGTGCCCAGCTTGCCTGGGGGGAGGGGAGTGGAGATGACTGGGGAAGGCAATGGCAAACCACCCCATTAAAAAGTCTGCCGTGAAAACGTCGTGATGCGACGTCACCCCAGAGTCAGAAATGACTGGTGCTTGCACAGGGGATTACCTTGACCTTTATTAACTTTAGATAACCCAAAACTATGATCTGTATGAGGTGGTTGTGGATCAAAAGCCGGGATGCTTGCAGTATTTAGAAGTCAGACTGGGGAGAGAGAAGGTGGGCCCAGACGTTCTGTTCTCAACAGTGCATTCTAGGCTCCTCTTCACCCCTGCAGTTCCTCACAGCCAGTCTTCGTTATCACTGTTTCCATGTCTTCCAAAGCTGAACCTCAGCACTGATAGAGATTCTTGAGCTTTGCCCCCAGAGGCTGTTTGTCAAATTGAGGAAGAGGGTGGGGTAAAAGGGAGGCATATTCCCAACAATGTTATGCAACAAATAATAATGGGAGTGACGGTTTAAAACAGTTTGTAGGAAAACCCGACACTTAGGCCAAAAATACACTAATAATAATTATTAATTATGAAATCATTGAGTCCAACGTAGTGGTCTTATAGCCCAGTTCCAAATGAAGGTTCAAGGTTTTTTTTTTTTTTACTCCGTTTCAATTTTTTCTTCCACAGCGGTTAGGGCTCCTCAGTCAATTCATTCTATCCAGGACGTCAATTGTGTACAACTCAAGTGGTGATATTTCTGCTATTATGCAATATCTGCACTTCTCTTTGAGATATTCTTCTCTATCTCCTGTTTGTTTCTTGCCTGAACTTAGGAATCAACCCTCTTTTTCTCAAAACAGAGGCTTGATTCCTAAGTTCATGCAAGGAACAAATAGGAGATAGAGAAGAGTATCTCAAAGAGAAGTGCAGATATTGCATAATAGCAGAAATAATACCCCTTGAGTTGTACACAATTGACGTCCTGGATAGAATGAATTGATTGAGGAGCCCTAACCGCTGTGGAAGAAAAAATTGAAACGGAGTAAAAAAAAAAAATACCTTGAACCTTCATTTGGAACTGGGCTATAAGACCACTGCGTTGGACTCAATGATTTCATAATTAATAATTATTATTAGTGTATTTTTGGCCTAAGTGTCGGGTTTTCCTACAAACTGTAAAAGGGAGGCCCCCAGAGTCGAATGCACAGCATCACAGCTGTTTCTTGCTTTCTCCGGGAACCTAGGCGGTAAAAGCCAGGCCTGAATTTTCTAATCGTCAGCGGCCTGGACCTTTTTTGGATGTGCCCCAATTAGTGCATTAGCGATGCAGTGATTAAAAGCGTTGAACTGGGATCTGGGAGACCCGGCTTCAAATCTCTGTTCTGCCGCAGGAGCCCGCTGGGTGACCCTGGGCCTGTCACATATGCTTGGCCTGATCTACCTGACAAGGTTGTTGTAAGGCTAAAATGGAGGAGAGGAGAACCGTGCGAGCCACCTTGGTTCTCTGCTGGGGAGGGAAAAGGCAGGATATAAAATATAGTAAATAAAATAAAACATGAAAGTGTGAGAATTGAAGGTGGTTGAACCAAACTCTTTACTTGCATCTTATAGGTATTTAGTCTTTTAAAACATGTTGTCCCCAAGTGAGTTAGAAATTAGTTTTGCTTGAATGAAACCAGGAGTTTTCAGAATTCTGTAGAAACTGCTGAAATCATGGAGCATCTGGTCTGTCTTACGTAACCTACCAACTGTTCAACAGACACTATAGAGATCATTACCAAATGGTTAGTTCTTAGACCAGTGAATGAAATCTTTTTTTGGGGGGGGGGGTGGTGGTGTGGGGGGGAGAATAGGGTAAAAAAATAACATCCTGTAGCCAATACTCCCTCTAAGCCGTGAGTCTTGTGAGCAAGAATTCTACTTTGTGAGCTACTGGCATTGAAGTTGTGAGCTGCTGCGTAAATTATCTTGCTTTGGGGCTATTTTTCCTGAACTAAGGCAAAAATGTGTGAGCCGGTGAGTAAAAAACTCACACTAACTCAGCTTAGAGGGGACACTGCTTGTAGCCTTAGGCCGTTTTCGCACTCACGTTTTACTGGCGCCACGACCCTCCTGACGCCGGCGAATCTGCATGGATTTTGCACCAGAAGCGCCGGCGCACCCAGAAGCGCCGGCTACTTCCGTCGCTAAGCCAGCGCAAACGGAAATCGCAAAGATGCAGGAAAACGTTTGCTCTGGCTTAGCGACGGAAGTAGCCGGCGCTTCTGGGTGCGCCGGCGCTTCTGGTGCAAAATCCATGCAGATTCGCCGGCGTCAGGAGGGTCGTGGCGCCAGTAAAACGTGAGTGCGAAAACACCCTTAGTTTGTTGAGCATGAATTAACAGGCTTGACGGTGGACCATTAACCACCAACTGAAGTCAAGGCCAGCGCCAGGGTTCCTGCTGCCCTAGGCCCTGCTCCCAACCCAGGGGTGGGGTGGCAGCCTGTGTGTTCCTTGGAGCCCCCCAAAGATGCGCTCTGAGGAGTGCGCAGGCTGCTGCCTCCCCCCGCTGCTCTCACCTTCCTGGGTCTGCATAGGCTAGACGGTGGGACTTGAGTCTTCATAGACTTGGGAAGGTGAGGGCAGCTAGCCCTAACCCTCGGGCTCCATGGAGAGCACATGCCACTTCGCTGCTCTCACCTTCCTGGGTCTGTGCAGACCCGAGAAGGTGAGAGCAAGGGGGGGAGGGACACCCAGTGGAGCCCCTGTAGGCCAGGTGGAGCCCTAGACAGCCACCTACCTGGTCTACTCCTACGTGCTGGCCCTGAGTGCCAGAGATAAGATCTACCTTAGCAACCCACGTATCAGCTCTTCTTTTCGTAATAAAGGGATTTCTGTACTAAAGGCACATCTTTAGATAAATGTACAAAGCACAGGTCCATCAGTGGCTATTAGCCACAGCATGTTGACAGAGCTCTCTGTCTGGGGCAGTGATGCTCTGTATTCTTGGTGCTTGGGGGAACCCACAGTGGGAGGGCTTCTGGTCTCCTAGCCCCACTGGTGGACCTGCTGATGGTACCTGGTTTTTTTGGCCACTGTGTGACACAGAGTGTTGGACTGGATGGGCCACTGGCCTGATCCAACATGGCTTCTCTTATGTTCTTACGTGACACAGAGTGTTGGACTGAATGGGCCATTGGCCTGATCCAACATGGCTTCTCTTATGTTCTTATGTGACACAGAGTGTTGGACTGAATGAGCTATTAGCCTGATCCAACATGGCTTCTCTTATGTTGTTATGTGACACAGAATGTTGGACTGGATGGGCCATTGGCCTGATCCAACATGGCTTCTCTTATGTTCTTATGTGACACAAAGTGTTGGACTGGATGGGCCATTGGCCTGATCCAACATGGCTTCTCTTATGTGACACAGAGTGTTGGACTGGATGGGCCATTGTCCTGATCCAACATGGCTTCTCTTATGTTCTTCTGTGACACAGAGTGTTGGACTGGATGGGCCATTGGCCTGATCCAACATGGCTTCTCTTATGTTCTTATGTGACACAAAGTGTTGGACTGGATGGGCCATTGGCCTGATCCAACATGGCTTCTCTTATGTGACACAGAGTGTTGGACTGGATGGGCCATTGTCCTGATCCAACATGGCTTCTCTTATGTTCTTCTGTGACACAGAGTGTTGGACTGGATGGGCCATTGGCCTGATCCAACATGGCTTCTCTTACGTTCTTATGTGACACAGAGTGTTGGACTGAATGGGCTATTGACCTGATCCAACATGGCTTTTCTTATGTTCTTGCATTTCTGCTTTGGTTTCAGGTGCCTGTGCAGTCCTGGTTCGATGACATGACGGACACAGAGTTGTTAGACCTTATTCCCTTCTTCGAAGGACTAAGCAAAGAGGAGGAAGTCTATACGATGCTTCATAAACTGTGCAACAGGTAGCCAATCCCAACCCGACCGGCTTCTCTGCCGCAGGACACACCTACCGGTCTCAACGCAGCTTCAAGGAGGCCTCTCCCGTCAAAGAGCCGTGCTGCTCTCCGATCTTCCTCTCCACATGCTGGACCTGAAGGACAATCATGGGTGGATGCGACTCAGTCTTGGGAGTCCTGATGCCGTAAAGGTGATAGAACTACTTTTTAAACAAAAACAACAACAACAACAAAATTAAAGAAGCTATTTTGAATGGGACTGTTTTAATGAATTTCATAAGCGGACGCGTTTTACAGAATCAGCTTTTTTTCTTAAAACATGCCAAAAACAATTTAAAAGCTTGATGTTATTTCAGCAAGTCGACTTCTCCTCTTTCCTCCTCGCCCCGCCCTGCTATGCAGACCATTTTGACCCTTCCCCCGCACCCACCCCCGCTTATGGAGCAGTTGAGCTGACTCTGGACTTTCTTTCTTCCATAATGAAGTGCCTTTTTGAATGTTGTTTTAAGATTTAAAAAAAAAAAAAGAAATCATTTTTGTATAAGGCATATTTCCAGACATCTTTTAGTCTTGTATCGTTTAAATGCTTTAAGTAGACAAAGACGAAGAAGAAAATTGGAAATCTTTTTATAGAGCACTGTAATATATTGGAAATGAGGACAAAGTTGACATAGGTTGTGGGGGTTCCTTTTCTGTCTCCGTGATGACACTTGAGTTTCTATTGGCTACGCTTTTATCATGTTGGAAAAGTTCCCTGATTGTACAAGGAGGAATTCATCGAGGCTGTGCACAGTTTGGTGGTACAGCTGTCATTCTGATTCAGGAGGTGTTTCACACGTGGTTTAAACACTTTTTTTGTTGACTGAATGTCAAGAAAGGGAATGGATACATACAGTGGCATGTTCTTTCTCAGCACTTCCAGAGTTGGGGGATTACAGTCTTTTACTAACGCACAACTTCAGGTATATTTCTGTTGAGGCCGGCGATGAAATAAGAGATCGAAGAAAATTGGTTTATCGTTTGCAGATTCCTTCCCAAAGAGAGGAGTATCCAGGTATTCAAGATATTTGTTGAGCTTTCAGAAACAGGAGCCTGAGCCCTGCTGAAAGGAGCGTAAGAAATCACTCGAGATGTGAAAGTTTGCAGCCGCGGGAAAACAAAATTGGGGGGGGGGGGCAATATTCCACTTTTCTAAAACGAGTCAACTTAGCACCGAAAAATGCATTTTGGTATAGTCACGAAATTCGAAAGCCTTCATCTAATTAAGAATGATTAGAAGTAAAAAATCAGAAATTAATCCAGCAGCGAAGATGGGGCCGCAGTCCCAAAGTATTGCAAGTTGAAAATTGAAACGTTCATCGTTATAGTAGACAAAGGAAGGTTTTATAATCGAGTGTTCGCCTGAGCATTATCATGCAGAAGCGGAAGAAACTCTTTAGTCTTAGCGATCGCAAAAATAAACACGTACTGTAATGAAGAACTGGCTGTTGGATATTACTGATGCACACAGGCTGTGGTCCTGTACTCCCTTTGGGATGTACCCCATTGAGGCCACTCCTAAGGACAAATACCTGGTGCTACACAGCCCCGGTTGCTGGATTGGGGAGGGGGGCACACTTTGGAGAGGGCTCCCCTTCGTAGCCATTGTGGAACCCTTCAAGAGTGAGAGACTTCAGGATGAGGTGTTTTTGCACCTTTTGTACCTTGATTCGGGAAGGTTTGCCGCAGGTGAAGCACGACAGTATTTTAAAAATAGTATTTAGCCGTCTCCTGTTCTCTTCCACCTGTTCTGCGATGGAAATATTGCCTAAAACAGTGGCCCGCAACCTTTTTGGCCCCAGGGCCAGCAGGGTGGGGGCACCGGATTTGGCCTGCCCCCCCCCGCAGTGCCTCCTCCCCCCGCTGTTTTCACAATTTGAAGGCCCAGAAAGGGATGGTAAAGTGCCACCTGCACTTTTTAGAGACTGACCCCCCCAATGAACAGCTGATTGATGGGGAGGGGTCGGCCTTTAAAGAGCCCAGGAGGCACTTCACCACCCCTTCCCAGGCCTTAAAATTGTGAAACGGAGGGGGGAAGAGGCGCCATGGGGGGCGAGGCTGTGCGGTGCTGCAGGGGGGCAGGGCAGTGAGGCTGTGCAGCCCGGCTGCTAACAGGCTGTGGACCGGTACTGGTCCGTGGACCGGGGGTTGGGGACCCCTGACCTAAAAGGTCATTTTCAGTTTTCTCAGATTTTTCCATTTTCCCAGTGGATAGTTTTGAGGGCGTTACAAGAGAAGCAGGGGTTTTTCTGGATTTGCTTTCTTTTTTGCCCCTTGTCCTCTCCCACCCTGTCCCCGAGCCTTCCCATCTCTAGAGAAAAAGGTGCCAGTGTGTACTCTCCTGCAACTCCTGTTCTGGTTGAAGGGGTGTGCCCAGTAGATGGCTTCCCTTTTATTGTGTCCCGTCTTTCCTTGTCTGTTCCCTGCTGCTATCGAAGGTTCCATACACAGAGGCAAACTTAGACTGTTACCCCATTCTTTGCCACAGTGCCTGCGCTATCGAAACTTGTGTAAGCTGCAAAACATGGGCAACACATGCAACACTAATTCTGGTATCGGATAGATCAGTGAAATACAACCTCCAAGTTTTCCTCCTCCTAAATTTCGGTTGTGCGCCTCAGTCTCGTTATTTTTGTGGCATCGGGCTCCCTCCCCCATGGTGTTATACCAGGAAACAATAATCCAAAACTTCTTATTGATAAACTTTTATCAGCGTCAAAAATGTACAATTCAGCCATTTCTTACCCGAGGAATCATGGGAGTGGTAGTTTTCTGTATTTGTTTTGTTCAAGGGTCTTCTATCTTCTTGGAGATTGGAGAGCCAGTTTGGTGTAGTGGTTAAGTGCGCAGACTCTTATCTGGGAGAACCGGGTTCGATTCCCCACTCCTCCACTTGCACCTGCTAGCATGGCCTTGGGTCAGCCAGAGCTCTGGCAGAGGTTGTCCTTGAAAGGGCAGCTGCTGGCAGAGCCCTCTCCATCCCCACCCACCTCACAGGGGGTCTGTTGTGGAGGAGGAAGGGAAAGGAGATTGTGAGCCGCTCTGAGACTCTTCGGAGTGGAGGGCGGGATATAAATCCAATATCATCATCATCTTCTTCGAGCCTGCAGGCACATTTTGGAATTTTGACATGGTGGGGTAGGCGCAGCAACAAAATGGCTGCCAAAGGAGGCGGAGCCAGCCACAAAATGTTTACCGCTGAAGTTAATCTGTCACTGGACGCAATGCGTATCCTTGTGCTGCGATGGCAGCTGTTAACAAAGCAACATTTTTAAAAATTGGCACAGCCAATCAAATGTCAAAAGCCCTACCTGCCCCCACCCACTTCCTAAAAACACTTTGGTGGGTACCAGCAAAGGTGCTGGCAAGCACCATAGCACCCGAGGGTAGCATGCTGAAGTCCCCTGCTTTAGTTCCTCTCAGAATCAAAAAGGTTGCTCCAAGATTCCTTAACTGGCCTCAGTTGTTTGGGCACTGCTCCTCACGTCAGTTCTTTCAGGGTCAAGAATATCAGGTGTCGTCTTTGGCTGTTTGTGATGCCAAAGACAGGCCTGTGAGCTTTGTGTGGTCCGAAGAGGGTACGGAAGAAGAGGCACGCTCAGCATCCCCTTTAAAATTAGACCATCTTCTCTCTTCCCTTCATTTTCTCTGTCCAAGTCCCCCACCCCACCCCCCAATTTGCTTTGCGTGAACCGAAATCTGCAGTTGCTCAAATTTAGCCATATCGGGCAGGAATTGTCCAAAAAAAAAACAACAACCTGTAGGTGCTGAAACCCAGAAGACTGTCTGAAATGGCTTCCTGTCACTTGCTTGCCTTCCCCCCCACCCCCTCCCCCCGGATACGGCCAGTGGGAGCTGCAAGAAGCCAAGACGAATTTATCGTCCTCTGCTGAAAGGGTCTTTAAAAAGCAGCTTCTAACCCCATCTGTTCATGAGAAGGGCAGGTCAGCTTTTATCATTGGCATAGTCGATATCAAAACCGCTATCCCCTTTTGCTCGGGGTTCGCAGAGCCCTTGCGGAGAGAGTACAAATACATAGAAGCAGAATGGTCTCATTTGTCCCAGAACGATCACCCATCTCTAACCTGTCCCCATATCATTCACTTACCAGCAGTGTTCCTTCTAAGCAATGTTGTGAGCAAAAATTAGAACAGAAGAGAAGCCATGTTGGATCAGGCCAATGGCCCATCCAGTCCAACACTCTGGGTCACAAGTTGGGCAAAAGAATTATATATATATAATACACACTGTGGCTAATAGCCACTGATGGACCTCTGCTCCATATTTTTATCCAATCCCCTCTTGAAGCTGGCTAGGCTTGTAGCCGCCACCACCTCCTGTGGCAGTGAATTCCACATGTTAATCACCCTTTGAGTGAAGAAGGACTTCCTTTTATCCATTTTAACCTGACTGCTCAGCAATTTCATCAAATTCTACTTTGTGAGCTACTGGCACTAAAGTTGTGAGCTACCAGCATTAAAGTTGTGAGCTACTGCATAAATTACGTAGTTTGCTCTGGGGCCATTTTCCTGAGCTGAGACAAAAATGTGTGAGGTGGAGGCTAAAAACTTGTGAGCTAGCTCACACTAAGTCCGCTTAGAGGGAACATTGCCTAGCAGATATCGTTATTTCTGTTTTGTGCGCTTCGTTTCACTGGAGATTCGGCGACATGGAAAAAACCAACAAGCAGTGTGTATTAAGTATGGATTCTGGTTAGTCCATAAAGCTTACACCATAAAGCTATTCAAAGTGTTCTTTAAGTTTCATATTTTAATTCAGAATAGCAAAATGAATCGACTGCCATAGCATGTCTTCTCTCAACAGTATTTTTCTTTTTTTTTTCCTGGCTGCGTTTTTGGCTTTCTGAGCCTCAAAGACAGCCGTGCAGGGTAAAGTATTCAGGTTGTACAAGGGCACATCCAATGGGAACAGTTGGAATTAAAGGAAACGGCAGGCGGTTCTGTTTACTCGTATCAAATTTCCCATCTTTCGACTTCCCGTTGGCATGGGCTTGCCCTTCCTAGTGTGACGCGTGACCTTCGGTTTTTAAATGATCGGTTGTACATAATGCAAAACCCATTTTCATCAGATGTTCACTTTTTATAAAAAAAAAAAGAAAATCAGCGATTTTATCTCTGACCAGCTGCCTTAAATGTCTGTGAATGAATGTTTAATATTTAAAGTGTCTTGTAACATGTAGGAATCAGCATCCAACGGACAACTGAACTTCAGGTGTTCTCTCCCCACCCCCCACCCCCCGAAAAAAGTCTAATTGAACTAAACTCTGTGATTTTGAAATCAATTCTTGAAAAATATTAGTGGACGCCAATCTTCAGCGCAGGGCAATTTGAGAATGTGCGATTGGTCCTAGCTTCGATATTTTTGTGTCTTTTTAGAAAACAGTGCGTTTAAGCATCTTGCGAGAGAAAGTGAGTTGCTTCACAGGTCATAAAATTTGCCTGATCAGCTATTTTTAACTTCTTCTGCGAGCTAGAACCTCATGCTCTTCTCTACCATAAAGCCCGAGGGTGGTTCTTTTCAGCACACCATGTTTGTCCCAGTCTCTTTGCTCCAGTTTGGTGTAGTGGTTGAGCGCGCGGACTCTTATCTGGGAGAACCGGGTTTGATTCCCCACTCCTCCGCTTGCAGCTGCTGGAATGGCCTTGCGTCTGCCATAGCTATATCAGAGCCGTACTTGAAAGGGAAGCTGCTGGGAGAGCCCTCTCAGCCCCATCGACCTCACAGGGTGTCTGTTGCGGGGGGAGAAGATATAGGAGATTGCCCCAGGGCCGTAGCCAGGATTTCATGTTTGGTGGGGCGCACAGCGGGATTTGTTGTTTGGAGGGTCTCACCCGGTTTGATGGCCTTGGGCTCTCGGTACTGTAAACCACCTTAAGTTCCACAAGCTAAACCCCCTCCCCCCCAATCAGGGCAGTCACAGCAGCTCCGCTCCCCCCACCCCTTGTGTGCACCTCTCAAATTGACAGAGACTTCTTGACTCTTCCCCCCTTCCCTTTGCTCTGCATACTGTGTTAGGAAAGAGGAGAGAAAAAAAGGAAAAAGACCAGCAGCAAGGATATTACTTGTAGAGAGCCAATTTGGTATAGTGGTTAAGCATGCAGACCTTTTTCTGGGAGAACCAGGTTTGATTCCCCACTCCTCCGCTTGCAGCTGCTGGAATGGTCTTGGGCCAGCCATAGCTATTGTATGAAAGGTGAGCTTCTGGGAGAGCTCTCTCAGCCCCACCCACCTCACAGGGTGTCTGTTGTGGGGGGAGAAGATAGAGGAGATTGTAAGACACTCTGTCTCTGATTCAGAGAGAAGGGCGGGGTATACATCTGCAGTCGTCGTCTTCTTCTCCTTATGGAATCATAAAGTTAGAAGAGACCTCCAGGGTCATCTAGTGCAGGGGTGGCCAATGGTAGCTCTCCAGATATTTTTTTGCCTACAACTCCCATCAGCCCCAGCCATTGGCCGGGCTGAGTGGGGCTGATGGGAGTTGTAGGCAAAAAACATCTGGAGAGCTACCGTTGGCCACCTCTGATCTAGTTCAACCCCCTGCACAATGCAGGAAACCCACAAATACCTACCCCAAATTCACAGGCTCTTCATTGCTGTCAGATGGCCATCTAGCCTCTTGAAAAACCTCCAAGGAAGGAGAGCCCACCACCTCCCAAGGAGGAAGCCTGTCCCACTGAGGAATTGCTCTAACGGTCAGGAAGTTCTTCCTGATGTTGAGCCGGAAACTCTTGATTTAATTTAACAAGTTCAGAGTGGCAGTGAACAAAGGGGACAGATCAGGGGCCCTCCAATGGAGGGGCCATACAGTTGCAAAGGGGTTGAAAGGATGGGCCTGGCCGCACTGTAGCTACAGGCCTGGTACACCCCCCCCCCCTTTGGAAGAGCTCCCTTCTCCATCCTGCTCAGAAGAGGCAACACCGAAGGCATTCATGGTGTTCCACCAAATCAATTGTTAATTGGCTTTACTGATAATTTGGGTTTTTAAAAAAATAAATACGAACGTGTTAACTGGATCATACACTGTTCAGCCCCAAAATTCCAGAGTTCACATCTCTCCTGGTCCTGCTCTTAGGGTTGCCAGCCTCCAGGCGGCATCTGGAGATCTCCCAAAATTGTGGCTGGTCTCCAGCCGACAGAAATGAGTTCCCCTGGAGAAAATGACTGCTTTGGAAGTCGGCCTCTGTGGCTTGGCGCCCTGTTGCGGTCCAGTTTGGTGTAGTGTTTAGGTGTGCGGACTCTTATCTGGGAGAGCTAGGTTTGATTCTCCACTCCTCCACTTGCAGCTGCTGGAATGGCCTTGGGTCAGCCATCGCTCTTGTAGGAGTTGTCCTTGAAAGGGCAGCTGCTGGGAGAGCTCTCTCAGCCCCACCCACCTCACAGGGTGTCTGTTGTGGGGGAGGAAGGGAAAGGAGATTGTAAGCTGCTGTGAGACTGAGATTCAGAGTGAAGGGCGGATATAAATCCATCATCATCTCCCTTCCCCCAAACCCCACCTACCCAGGCTCCCCCCCCCCAAGTCTCCAGGAATTTCCCAGCCCGGAGATGGCAACCTCGGTCCTTTTTTACTCATTTGCTAGCAGTTTCATCAGATATTATTTTATAGTTTCCCCAATGTGCCGGTACCAAGGGGGGGAAGAAAGTATTAGTGACATAGACTTCTGGACTATACGAAGCCGCCCTAAGCGGCTTTGGCAGGGAGGGCCGGATATAAATCAAATAAATTAAACTAAACTAAATCCGTTAACCGTCGCCTGACCTGAAGTTCTCTTGCTTTGTATGCTGGGTTCCTGCGGGGGAGGGGAAAATAAATGGGCACAAACCAGCCTGCTGTGGGGCACCCGTATCAAGAGGCCTCCATGGGCTCAAGGGAACTTTGCCGCCACCCCCTCGTTAACACGCACACGCTTTTGCTTCACGGTGGGCTGTAGGGCGATTGGGAAGTCAGTGCATCCCCGCCCCCCGCCCCGTTCCTGTCCTCCCCTCCCCTTCTGTCCTATCTGGTTTGCTGCCTGTCTCTTGCACCCCTGATCGCAAATAAGTTGTATCAGGCATTGGGAGGGTGAATAGATGAGGCTATAGAACAGGGGTGGCCAAACTGTGGCTCTTTCGTGCATGTTGTGTGGCTCTTGACGCCCCCATTGGCCAGCGTGGAGAAGGCATTTGTCTCTTTAAATCACTTCTCCAAACCAAGCCATTTACAGTTAAAGTTGCTTTCTTTCCGCCTCCCTCTCTCATCCTTCCTTCCTTCCCTCCCTCAAACATCTGCCATTTATTCTGTGTGTGACTCTTCATTAAGCAAGCTTGGCCACCCCTGCTATAGAAGGCAGCAAGGAGCTCCCAATGTTCTCTAGGGCAGGGGTGGCCAACGGTAGCTCTCCAGATGTTTTTTCCCCTACAACTCCCATCAGCCCCAGCCAGCATGGCCATGCTGGCTGGGGCTGATGGGAGTTGTAGGCAAAAAAAATCTGGAGAGCTACCATTGGCCACCCCTGACTTATCCCACTGGAATGTCTCTAGTAGGCTTGCCAACCTCCAGGTGGAGTCTGGGGAGCTCCTAAAAATACAGCTGCTCTCCAGACAACCAGGGGTGGAATTCTAGCAGGAGCTCCTTTGCATATTAGGCCACACACCCCTGATGTAGCCAAACCTCCAAGGGCTTACAAGGCTCTTTTTTGGAAGCTCTTGGAGGACTGGCCACATCAGGGAATGTGGCCTGATATGCAAAGGAGCTCCTGCTAGAATTCCTGCTAGAATTCCACCCCTGGTTGTCTGGAGAGCAGTTGTATTTTCAGGAGCTCCCCATACTCCACCTGGAGGTTGGCAAGCCTACTAGAGACATTCCAGTGGGATAAGTCAGGGGTGGCCAGCGGTAGCTCTCCAGATTTTTTTTTGCCTACAACTCCCATCAGCCCCAGCCATTGGCCATGCTGGCTGGGGCTGATGGGAGTTGTAGGCAAAAAACATCTGGAGAGCTACCACTGGCCACCCCTGCTCTAGGGTCTTCTACTACCTGTCTTCGCATATAAACATGTACACAGTGTTGGGGGGGGGGGGCACAAGGCTATTCCAGTGAGCTTCCGGGAGCCTGGATGGAAGGACCTTTGCCCACTGTTTACTGGATTGTGCCCAGTCGAATATACCTGATTAGGTACCTAGTTTTCAAATCAAACTGTGAGATGAGGACGCTTTTGGATACACGAAAAATCCCACAAAAGCGAATCACGATTAAAATTGGTGAACAAGGGCTGTGCCTGGGATATTTTTTTATTTTGGTCAAAACCAAAACGTGCAGGGATTTCCCAGAAAGGTTTCCACAACCGCGTCTTTGCCGGGGCTGTTTTGGATAACTTGGAAGATTTATTTCCTCTGTTTAAGCCTTCTCCATGCGTGTGGGTTTTATTTTGTAAGAAAGGGAAATATTTTTACATCGTCGAAGTTCACCACCTCAAAAAAAAAATTTTCATTTCTTGTGTGTGTGTGCTTGCGTAACCCCTGGTCACAGTGTTATTTATGATTTGGGAACAATAAGATCTCAAAGACCGTGGTTTGTATTGGAACGTTGCCGATTGAAAGTGTCAATGTAGAAGAACTCTGTAGTCGATATGTTAATTTTCCAACACGTAAAAATGCTCTATAGATTTTTTTTTTTTAAAATCAACCAATAAACACAGAACTGCACAGCCCGATTGTAAAATAACTGGGGTTTGTCTCTGATTTCAAATCTTTCTTTCTTTGAACAGCTGAAAGTTTGGATGGATTGAAGCCTTTTAAAACTGTTGTCGACGCAGATTGGATCACTGGGAAATGGGAGGAATTAAACAATGCGTGAATTGCTTGTTCATCGAAAAAGGGGATTGTTTGTTTTTTCCTGCACTCAACAGTTTTTGAGCAACAACCGTGACACACGCAAGGGCCTTGGAAGGAGCTGAATAAAAGGTTGCGTGTTTAACAGCTGGGTTGCGTATTTAACAGCTGGGAAGCTGTGTGCTCGCTGGCAAAGCAGCTAAATTGGTGTAGTGGTTAAGTGTGCGGACTCTTCTCTGGGAGAACTGGGTTTGATTCCCTACGCCTCCACTTTCAGCTGCTGGAATGGCCTTGGGTCAGCCATAGCTCTTGCAAGAGTTGTCCTTGAAAGGGCAGCTTCTGGAAGAGCTCTCTCATCCCCACCTACCTCACAGGCAATATTCTCTCTAAGCTGAGTTAGCATGAGCTAGCGCATAGATTTTTAGCTTCCAGCTCACACATTTTTGTTTTAGCTCAGGAAGAATGACCCCAGGGCACACTAAATTTATGCAGTAGCTCACAACTTTAATGCCAGTTGCTCCCGAAGTAGAACTGGCATTGTGGCATTTTTGCTCACAAGACGCCACAGCTTAGAGGGAACATTGCTTACAGGGTATCTGTTGAGGTGGAGGAAGGTAAAAGAGAGCTGCTCTGAGTCTCTGATTCAGAGAGACGGGAAGGGTATAAATCTGCGGTGGTCTTCTAGATAGATCCAGGTGGGCGGCCATGTCAGTCTGAAGCAGTAGAAGAAAGTAGGAGTCCAGTTAGCACCTTTAAGATCCACAAATTTTTATTCAGAATGGAAGCTTTCATAGGCATGCGCACTCCTTCAGACGAAGGAATGGGGTACCGTGAGCAGAACTACATCTAGCTGGTGGGCAGTGGTGGGGAAGCGGAGCATCCGTTTGGCATTCAGAAGGTCCTCGGTTCAGTCCCCGGTGTCACGGGCTGGGGCCAGGCCAGGCGAAGTCCAGGGGCAGTCCAAGGTCTGTAGCTGGGTAGCAAGGAGGGTCCAAAGCGCCAAAACCGAATCACTGTCCAGGTATCGCAGGTCAGAGGTTCAGAAGCCGAAGTCAGGGGGTCCAGAAGTCAATGCCAGAGTCAGGGGGTCCAGAAGCCGAAGTGGATGCTAGAACGTCAGGTAAGTGACTAGTTGCTTCCACAGAGCCTTCTCTCAAAGCCCACAGCTATATAGCCCTCTGCTGTCTGTTGCCCATTTGGGCTAATTGCTGACTCAGCGAGGCAGCCAGGATCCTGCTGAGACTCAAGCAGCCCTCTTTAACCCCTGGAGAAGCCCATGCCAACCTTTCTCCATTTCTTATGTGATTTTGGGCAGTGGATGGCTTGCTGGCCTTTTGACCGGGGGGGTGGGGTGGCCAAGGAGAGCCCCAGATGAGTGAGGCCTGCTTGGGCAGGCCTCGCCCACTCGGGGCTCTCTTGTGTCAGGTTGCTTTTGACTTTGGGGGAGGGCATATGCTAATGTTATGCTGATGGGTGCCACCTATTTTTCTACAAAATGACCGCTGTATCTCACCATTCATAAATGCATTATTACGCATCCCATCCTCCCCTGTTGGCTGAAAGGGAGGTCCTTCATTCATAGGGTTGCCCAAAGTCAAAAGTGATTTGATAGCACATAACACAAGCATATGTTAAATATTGTATTGCTTATGCCCATCAAGACCTGTACAGCCACTAGTATGGCCCCAAACTAGCCATAGGATCATGGCAGTGCCTCTAAGCTCAATGCTCCCTCTAACTCAGGGGTGTCAAACATGTGGACCAGGGGCCGAATCAAGCCCCCGGAGGGCTCCTATCAGCCCCCCGAGCAACTGGCTGTCATCTGTTTCCTTCTCCCTCTCTCTTGCTTACCTCTGCATAACAGCTCGCTTTGCCAGGCTTGCTCAATTGCACAGGCGCTATAGAGGAAAACCTCTGTTTTCTCCATTGGCTGAGGCTCCTCCCTTGGGGAGGAAGGGGAAAAGGCAGAGCTGGTTTTTCCAGGCTTTCTCAGTCACACAGCCGAGCTGAGCCAAGTCTTTCTTCCTTCGATTGGCTGAGGCTCCTCCCCTTCCTGGTCCCCTGAGGAAGGAAGGAAAGAGCCAGAGCTTCCTTTGCCCCGTTCCCTGGATCCCAGGGAAGAGATACAAAGAAAGCACCTTTAAGATGAAGTGCTAATGTTTTAAGCATGTTTTTTAAAAAATTTTGTATCCTCTGCTACCTAATCTTAAATAGGCACACATATGGTCCTGCCCAACAAAGTCTCATTTATGTCAGATCCGGCCCTCATAACAAATGAGTTTGAACCCCGCCCCCTCTAAGTTGTGGAGTCTTGTGAGCAAAAATTCTCTCTTTATTTTTTATTGAATTTTTTGAAAAATATACAAGTTAATATCAATATCAATATTCATATACAATTAATTAAACTTATGGAATCAGGTTGTAAACAAGCATAAATACTTACATGCATACAATAAAATATCGAGTAAGGATTTTAAGTTATAAAGCTGTGTCTAGATACGTCGACCATTTTCTAGCCCAAGGAGAGAGGTCAAGATGAAAACAAAATTAAGATTAAGACAATAATTCCTGTATCAAAACACAGTTAATCTAATTGAACCCATGTTATCATTAAACTATTAATTATGCATTGCTATGAATTCTTAACTGCCTAAATATTCTCTATGCAAACTATTACGGGTTATTCCAAAATTTACTATCTGGTAATTAAAATTCCACTTTGTGAGCTCCTGACATTAAAGTTGTGAGCTCCAGTTTGTGAGAGCCAGTTTGGTGTAGTGGTTGAGTGTGCAGACTCTTATCTGGGAGAACCGGGTTCGATTCCCCACTCCTCCACTTGCACCTGCTGGAATGGCCTTGGGTCAGCCATAGCTCTAATAGAGAGCCAGTTTGGTGTAGTAATTAAGTGTGCAGACTCTTATCTGGGAGAACCGGGTTCGATTCCCCACTCCTCCACTTGCGCCTGCTGAGGCTTGACTTTCTCCCAAGTACATCCAGCCGAGCACATTCTTTTCTCTCTCCCCACCCCCACCTCCCGTTTTGGTCGCTATCTTCCTCACATTGAGATGTGGCTCTGTGGCTTGAGCGCAGAAAGCGGCCACCCGCTTTCTGAGACTCTGATTCAGAGAGAAGGGTGAGGTATAAATCTGCAGTTGTCTTCTTCTCACACAGGGGCCAACCAATTCCTCTGGACAGCCAGCAACAGGGCAGAGAGGCCAAGGCCTCTATGAGAACATCTAGTCCAGCACCCTGTCTCACACAGTGGCCGACCAGTTCTTCTGGAGGGCCAGCAACAGGGCAGAGAGGTCAGGCACAATTCCTGGAGATTGTGCAGGGGGTTGGACTAGATGACCCTAGAGGTCCCTTCCAACTCTATGATTCTAGAAACCACTTATCTTTTTGGCTGTCCGTGGGATCCATAAAACCCTCCGACAACTCAACATTTCAAAAGAATCAAATTTTCGTCCCGTTAGCTTTCCTCTATGATTAGCTTTCACAGGCGTACATCGTTAATGGGGAATATCGTTGTTTGACTTAAACAGGGTTGCCAATCCCCAGGTGGGGGCAGGGGATCCCCCAGTTTGGAGACCCTCCCCCCGCTTCAGGGACATCAGAAAGCGGGGTGGGGGGGGGAGGGAAATGTCTCCTGCACATTCTACATCCCATAGCAAGATGGTTGCAGCAGAGCCGACTGAAGTTAAATCCAACTAAGAATGGAAGTCCTGTGCCTGAATCGAAAAGGGGTGGTGGATTTGTGCACCCAGCTCCCAACCTAGTGCCGACCCATCTCCCCCACTTTCTTGCGGGGGGGGGAGATGTGGTGCTAGCTGCCTGATCTGTCGTAGATGGAAAAAGGCAGACCCTGCAGCCGCCGTGACCTGGGCCTCCATAGAAAGTGAGGCATCCAAGATCACTCCCAGACTCTTCACCTCACTTTCTATGGAGGCTCAGGTCACGGCGGCTGCGGGGTCTGCCTTTTTCCATCTACGACAGATCAGGCAGCTAGCGCCACATCTCCCCCCCACCCACCGCAAGACCTGGCTACAGTGACCCATGCAATGGTCACTTCCGGATTAGATTACTGTAACTCGCTCTGCACTGGCTTGCCCTTGAAGCTGATCCGGAAACTACAGCGAGTGCAGAATGCGGCTGCTCGCCTGCTGACTGCATCACCTGTACGGGTGAGCATGCGGACGGTGCTCCGCGGCCTGCACTGTCTGCCTATAGAGTGCCGGATTCGCTTCAAGGTGACTTTTAAAGCCTTACGCGGCCTGGGACCAGCATACCTGCGGGACCATCTCTTCCCATATATGCCCCGGAGGTCGCTTTGTTCGGCCTCCCAAGATCTTCTGACTGTCCCCGGCCCAAGAGATGCCCGTCTTGCCTCTACCAGGGCCGGTTCTTTCTCAGTCCTGGCCCCAGCCTGGTGGAATCAGCTCCCTATGGTGATCCGGGCCCTACTTGGTTTGCTAGCCTTTTGTAGGGCCTGCAAAACGGAGCTGTTCCGCCAGGTTTTTTGGGTGAGGCGGCGGGCATCTGTTCTAGGCTTCCCAACCCTCCCGCCCTGGCGGGGGACCCCTGAATTTTCAGCCTCCTCCCCCGCTCTTAAAAAATCTGGGGGCCGGGGGGAGAGAGAACATACCTGTAGGCATCATGTTGTTTTACAGCTTGGGATCCGTTTTTAAAATGTGTCCCTTTAAGGCTGCACAGGAAACAGGAACGGCCCCTCCCTTTCTTTTCCCGTGCAGCTTGCTTTCGTTTTCACAGCAAGCAAATTCTGCTGGAAGAAGACCAAGTACGGTAAGTATTTGTGTGTGTGTGAGAGAGAGAGGGAGGGAGGGGGCAGGGAGGGGGGATTCCCTGGTATGGAGCCCCCCCCTTTAGAAAGCATGGGGAGGGGGAGGGAAATGTCTACTAGGCACTCTATTATTCCCTATGGAGAACGATTCCCATAGAGAATAATAGGGAATTGATCCATGGGTATTGGGGGCTCTGGGGGGGGCTATTTTTTGAGGTAGAGGCACCAGATTTTTAGTATAGCAGCTAGTGCCTCTCCCCAAAATACCCCCCAAGTTTCAAAAATATTGGACCAGAGGGTCCAATTCTATGAGCCCCAAAAGATGGTGCCCCTATCCTTCATTATTTCCTATGGAAGAAAGGCATTTAAAAAGGCGTGCTGTCCCTTTAAATGTGATGGCCAGAACTCCCTTGGAGTTCAATGATGCTTGCCACACCCTTTCTCCTGGCTCCACCCCCAAAGTCTCCTGGCTCCGCCCCCAAAGTCCCCAGATATTTCTTGAATTGGACTTGGCAACCCTAATATGTTCACTAGATCGGTTGGCCTTCCCTGCTGTACTATCCTACTGCGCTGTTTCGCTGCAACGTATTGTTATGCCACCTGGTCCTGCTGAACTATTCTGTTGGACGGCATATTGAAATTGGTTTTACTGTAATGCTGTTTTATTGTTATGTTGATTTTATTGTGATTTCACCAGTCATGTGGTACTCTGCCCTGAGCCCCTATGGGGAACGGGCGGAATATAAATAAACAGATAATAATAATAATTTCTATGGAGACCGATTCCCATAGGTTATAATGGAGAATTGATCCATGGGTATCTGGGGCTCTGCAGGGGGGGTGCTGTTTTTTGAGGGAGAGGCACCAAATTTTCAACACAGCATCCAGTGCCTCTCCTCAAAACACACTCCAGGTTTCAAAAGGATTGGACCTGGGGATCCGATTCTATGAGCCCCAAAAGTAGATGCCCCTATCCTTCATTATTTCCAATGGAGGGAAGGCTTTTAAAAGGCATGCAGTTCCTTTAAATGCGAGGGCCAGAACTCCCTTTGGAGTTTAATTATGCTGGTCAAAACTTCGCTTCTGGCTCCACCCCCAAAATCTCCTGGCTCCACCCCCAAAGTCCCTGGATATTTCTTGAATCGGACTTGGGCAACTCCAGACTTAAATATATCAATGCTGAAATGCTTTAATGGTCGCCATTGTCGGGACCCTTGTTTGGGTGGAAAGACGGCTGACCTGGGGCGACCCTGTGGCCAGCAGCTCAGGGGCCCGTCTCAGCTGTTTGGAGAGAGTTCCAGTCCTCCGTGCTGAACGACATAGTTAGGCCTGTATCCTGGATTTGCTTATCCCTGCTGTACTGTATCCGCGACAAGGAAATTAGCAGCTGATTCCAGCCTCTTGACTTGGCCTGCAGCGACGCCTTTCTTTTCCTGGTGCAAGAAGAAGATTTCTGGCACCTAGAGGGATTGCTGTTCCCTAAGGTTGGATCCTGACCTGACCTGGTTAGCTCAGGCTGACCTGATCTCATCAGATTTCAGAAGCGAAGCATGGCCAGGCAAGGTGAGTATTTGGATGGGAGACCTCCGAGCAGGACCGGTCCGGCCTCTAGGCAAACTAGGCAAATGCCTAGGACACCGGCATTCGGGGGGTGCCAAATTCGGCAACCTCCATGTGACTCGGTGACATTATCAGTGTGGGCGGGGGGCACCAGAAGCTGGCATTGCCTAGGGTGCCAGCCCTACCTCTTCTTCACCCAAAGGGTGATCAACACGTGGAATTCACTGCTACAGGAGGTGGTGGCAGCTGCAAGCGTAGACGGCTTCAAGAAGGGATTGGATAAACATGGAGCAGAGGTCCATCAGTGGCTATTAGCCATGGCGTATTACTGGAACTCTCTGTCTCGGGCAGGGATGCTCTGTATTCTTGGTGCTTGGGAAGGGCAACAGGGTGAGGGCTTCTAGTGCTGTGGCCCCACTGATGGACCTCCTGATGGCACCTGGGTTTTTTGTCGGGGGTTTTTTGGCTACTATGTGACACAGAGTGTTAGACTGGATGGGCCATTGGCCTTATCCAACATGGCTTCTCTTACATTCTTATGCCTGGGACAGTGATGCTCTGTATTCTTGGTGCTTGGGAGGGGAAACAGTGGGAGGACTTCTTGTGTCCTGGCCCCACTGGTGGACCTCCTGATGGCACCTCGTTTTTTGGCCACTGTGTGATACAGAGCGTTGAACTGGATAGGCCATTGGCCTGATCCAACATGGCTTCTCTTATGTTCTTATGTGACACAGAGCGTTGGACTGGATGGACCATTGGCCTGATCCAACGTGGCTTCTCTTATGTTCTTATGTGACACAGAGTGTTGGACTGGATGGGCCATTGTCCTGATCCAACGTGGCTTCTCTTATGTTCTTATGTGACACAGAGTGTTGGACTGGATGGGCCATTGTCCTGATCCAACGTGGCTTCTCTTATGTTCTTATGTGACACAGAGTGTTGGACTGGAGGGGCCACTGGCCTGATCCAGCATGGCTTCTCTGATGTTCTTATGTGACACAGAGCATTGGACTGGATGAGCCATTGGCCTGATCCAACATGGCTTCTCTTATGTTCTTACGTGACACAGAGTGTTGGACTGGATGGGCCATTGGCCTGATCCAACATGGCTTCTCTGATGTTCTTATGTGACACAGAGTGTTGGACTGGATGGGCCACTGGCCTGATCCAACATGGCTTCTCTGATGTTCTTACATGACACAGAGTGTTGGACTGGATGGGCCATTGGCCTGATCCAACATGGCTTCTCTGATGTTCTTATGTGACACAGAGTGTTGGACTGGATGGGCCATTGGCCTGATCCAACATGGCTTCTCTGATGTTCTTATGTCTGGGGCAGTGATGCTCTGTCTTCTTGGTGCTTGGGAGGGGCAACAGTGTGAGGAATTCTAGTGTCCTGGCCCCACTGATGGACCTCCTGATGGCACCTGGGGTTGGGGGGGTGGGGTGTTTGCCACTGCGTGACACAGTGTTGGATGGGCCATTGGCCTGATCCAACACGGCTTCTCTTATGTTCTTACTTGGTGCAGAAGTAGGCAATGGGAAAGCACTTCTGAGTGTCTCTTGCCTTGAAAACCCTGCATGGGTGTCCTAAGTTGGCTGTGACTTGAAGCACTTTCTGTCACCACCAAGCTTGGATTCCTACCTGTCAGGTAGCAGGTGACTTAACATGCAGGGTTTCTTTAATCCACTAGATGGAGCCGTTGAACCAGCCTTGGAGTCAGGGGGGTGGGTAAGGAAAGGGCTGCTTTGGCAGAACGTTGTTTCCGACCTCCCTATGGCGGAGTCAGCTGCTGAGCCTTTGCTGAATAGACGCGGAAAGGTATTTGTTGCAAGCGAGTTAAGTCGTTTGAAAAACGACGGATGTTTGAAAACCAACCTGTTGCGGTGCTTCCAAAAAGGACTTGCTTCAAACCTCACACCAACCCATTGTAACGTGCTCCTGTCCATTTTGCTAAACTTTAACCACTGTGGCTGGAATCTCAACACAATCCTGGTTTTGCTTTTGCTGGTAACATTAGTGGATCTGGGTCAAGTGGACTGAGGTCAGGGGTGATGGTAGAGGGAGATCTTTCTCTTCTTCTCTCCTTCCTGGGACCGGTAAGAGCTTTGTATCATCCAACCACGTATCCGTATCGTCCAGCATCCTGACGTTGGGATGGTCGCTGCGTAAATTTCTAAGAAGCCCAGAAGCAAGGCACAGAAATCAATGCTGACCCTAATTGCACACACCACCTGGTGCCACTAAATATGAACGTAGACACAATACAAGAACATATGGACATTCAATGAAATTGCTGAGCAGTCGGATTAGAATGGATAAAAGGAAGTACTTCTTCACCCAGAAGCCATTGGCCTGATCCAACATGGCTTCTCTGATGTTCTTATGTGACACAGAGTGTTGGACTAGATGGGCCATTGGCCTGATCCAACATGGCTTCTCTTATGTTCTTATGACAGTGGATAACATCTGTCATCTATTGTCACCATGACTTTGACCGGGTGCTATGCTTCCTGCCTTCGGGAAAACCCATTCGGAAACCTCTGGAAAACTTGACATTACCTGTCTGGCTGGTTGAGCCATTGAGATTGCAGAGTTAATATTTACCTTCATGGTGAACAAAGAAAAGTGGGGAAGAAGCGTCAAGGCAGGGAATGGGGATTTGCCAGCACCACGGTAAATGAAGCTGCGGGATTGGCAAGGGGCTGTGGAAGAGCTTTGTCTGGTAACGGAGCCTTGGCTAAATGCTCCCTGGTGGAAATTGCTGCCTAAGCACAGTTGACATGTGGTGAAGCTGGTGGCGTTTTCAAGGCAAGAGACGTTCAGAGGTGGCTTGCCGTTGCCTCCCTTTGCATCACAACCATGGTATTCCTTGGTGGTCTCCTATTCAAGTATAAGCCAGGGACTCTTCTGCTTAGCTTTTGAGATCTTAATGGTTCCAGTCTCTTAAATTGAGAGGAGAGCTCAGAGCGTATTCTATCTGGATGACCAAGCAGCAACCGGTGTCTTGCAGATTCCTCTTTTACTTTCTCTGAGGGAGAAGGCGTGGCCCAGGCATCGCCTTGCTGCATTCTTTCACTATTTAATTTGACTAAAAGATAACCAGGCTTGTAAAAACCTGGCTGTGCGTGAAGGTTCTTGGTGAAAGGCATAACTTTTGACCTGTGCCCATTCTTTTTAAAAAGTGAAATACGTAACCCATTATGCCGTGCTTTCTCCAGTGCTGTATCAGTTTGTGCAGCAATCTTTTTGATCACTCTAACGTTACTTTCATGTTCTAAGAACATCAGAAGAGCCGTGTCAGATCAGATCAAAGGTCCATCTAATCCAGCCTCCTGTCTCACACAGTGGCCAGCCAGTCCCTCTAGAGGACCAACAACAGGGCAGAGAGGCTGAGGCCTTCCCCTGAGAAGAACATCAGAAGAGCCCTGCTGGATCAGACCAGTGAGGGTCCATCTAGTCCATCATCCTGTCTCACACAGTGGCCACCCAGTTCCTCTGGAGGGCCAACAACAGGGCAGAGAGGCTGAGGCCTTTCCCTTGATAAGAATATCAGAAGAGCCCTGCTGGGTCAAACCAGGGAGGGTCCATCTAGTCCAGCCTCCTGTCTCACACAGTGGGCAACCAGTTCCTCTGGATGGCCAGTAGCAGAGCATAGAGGCCTAGGCCTTCATAAGAACATCAGAAGGGTCCTGCTGGATCAGACCAGTGAGGGTCCATCTAGTCCAGCCTCCTGTCTCACACAGTGGCCAGCCAATTCCTCTGGAGGGCCAACAACAGGGCAGAGAGGCCGAGACCTTCCCTTGATAAGAACATCAGAAGAGCCCTGCTGGATCAGACCAGTGAGGGTCCATCTAGTCCAGTCTCCTGTCTCACTCAGTTGCCAACCAGTTCCTCTGGATGGCCAGTAGCAGAGCATAGAGGCCTAGGCCTTCATAAGAACATCAGAAGGGTTCTGCTGGATCAGACCAGTGAGGGTCCATCTAGTCCAGTCTCCTGTCTCTCACAGTGGCCAGTCAGTTCCTCAGGAGGGCCAACAACAGGGCAGAGAGGCTGAGGCCTTCCCCTGAGAAGAACATCAGAAGAGCCCTGCTGGGTCAGACCAGGGAGGGTCCATCTAGTCCAGCCTCCTGTCTGACACAGTGGCCAACCAGTTCCTCTGGACAGCAAAAAACAGGGCAGAAAGGCCAAGGCCTTCCCCTGATGTTGCCTCCTGCCTCTGGAATTCAGAGGTTGACTGCCTCTGAATGTGGAGGTTCTACCGAACTTACAGTTTGGGTAATGCTGCCTTTTGATTTCTTCCTATTTCTCAGGTGCTGCCCTCAGTGGGTATGTTTTAGCCACGCTTCTATTCATGCTGTCTCACCTGTGATCAGGGTGGTAGGAAGGAACGCAGCGCTTCCCAGTTCGAGAGCAAAGTTCAACGCGGGCTGAGGAATATTGAAGGCTGTAATTCAAGGTCTGTAAACTCGTTTCAGTTTATCTTTTTTCCATGTCACCAAACGGCACGCAGTCTTCAGTTTCTGGATTGAAAGGGATGGGAAATGTCATTCTGGAACCCTGCACGTCTCAGATTCTTGCCTCCCCAGCCCACCCGTGGGTAGATCCCAGAGACACCAACTTAATTGTGGGGTGCCTCAGGGGCAGTTCTCTCCCCGATGTTGTTTAACACCATGTCCTGTGAGCCGCCCTGAGCCTGCCTTCGGCAGGGGAGGGCGGGATATAAAAATAAATTTATTATTATTATTATTATTATTATTATTATTATTATTATTATTATTATTATTATTATTATTATTAGATCTTGCTTTCAAGAAAGGGCAGAGGAGGAATCTGAAATAGGGTTGCCATATTTTGAAAAGCAAAAAAGGGAACATATTTCCCGACTGAGTCAGTTTGGTATAGCGATGAAGTGCACGGATTCTTATCTGGGAGAACCGGGTTCGATTCCCCACTCCTCCACTTGCAGCTGCTGGAATGGCCTTGAGTCAGCCATAGCTCTCGTAGGAGTTGTCCTTGAAAGGGCAGCTGCTTTGAGAGCCCTCTCAGCCCCACCCACCTCACAGGGTGTCTGTTTTGGGGGGGAGGAAGATATAGGAGATTATAAGCTACTCTGAGTCCCACCTCACAGGGTTTGATTCCCTTCCTCCTCCATTTGCAGCTGCTGGAATGGCCTTGGGTCCGCCATAGCTCTGGCAGAGGTTGTCCTTGGAAGGGCAGCTGCTGGGAGAGCCCTCTCCAGCCCCACCCACCTCACAGGGTTTGATTCCCCTCCTCCTCCACTTGCAGCTTCTGGAATGGTCTTGGGTCAGCCATAGCTCTGGCAGAGGTTGTCCTTGGAAGGGCAGCTGCTGGGAGAGCCCTCTCCAGCCCCACCCACCTCACAGGGTTTGATTCCTATCCTCCTCCACTTGCAGCTTCTGGAATGGTCTTGGGTCAGCCATAGCTCTGGCAGAGGTTGTCCTTGGAAGGGCAGCTGCTGGGAGAGCCCTCTCCAGCCCCACCCACCTCACAGGGTTTGGTTCCCCTCCTCCTCCACTTGCACCTGCTGAAATGACCTTGGGTCAGCCATAGCTCTGGCAGAGGTTGTCCTTGGAAGGGCAGCTGCTGGGAGAGCCCTCTCTAGCCCCACCCACCTCACAGGGTTTGGTTCCCCTCCTCCTCCACTTGCAGCTTCTGGAATGGTCTTGGGTCAGCCATAGCTCTGGCAGAGGTTGTCCTTGGAAGGGCAGCTGCTGGGAGAGCCCTCTCCAGCCCCACCCACCTCACAGGGTTTGGTTCCCCTCCTCCTCCACTTGCACCTGCTGAAATGACCTTGGGTCAGCCACAGCTCTGGCAGAGGTTGTCCTTGGAAGGGCAGCTGCTGGGAGAGCCCTCTCTAGCCCCACCCACCTCACAGGGTGTCTGTTGTGGGGAAGGAGGGGAAAGGAGATTGTGACCGAGCTGAGACTGATTCAGAGAGGAGGGCGGGGTATAAATCTGCAGTCGTCTTCTACTTCAGACACGACAAATCTCATTTTAGATTCAGGTGGATAGCCATGTTGGTCTGAAGCAGCAGAACAAAATTTGAGTCCAGGGACACTTTTGAGACCAGGGGATAAGCTTTTGTGTGCATGCACACTTTTTTCAGAGACGTTGAAAGGGAAACTATCCGTCCATACATGAAGGTAGAGGGTAGGCAGCAAATGACCATACAGCATATTAAATGTATTAAACAGATGCAAGGGCCAAACTGGAAACACAAGTTTAGTTTAGATGGTCACTATTTGTTTGGGTTTAATTGGGGTTCGATTAATTTTTTTTTGGGGGGGGGGTGGTAGTGAAGCAAATAAAGCCAGGGGGCAGTTCTCTCCCCAATGCTGTTTAACATCTTCATGCGCCCCCTTGCCCAGATTGCCCGGAGGTATGGGCTGGGCTGTCACCAGTATGCTGATGACACCCAGCTCTATCTACTGATGGGCGACCGGACTGGAGACGTCCCTGAAAACCTGGACCGAGCGTTGCAAACCGTGGCAGGATGGATCAAGTCGAGTGGGCTGAAGTTGAATCCAGCGAAGACAGAGGTCCTTTGCATGGGCCGTGGTGGACCAGGGGAGGAGATCTCCCTACCAGCCTTTGACGGTGCGTCACTGATACCAGTGCACAGGGTCAAGAGCTTGGGAGTGCTACTGGAGCCTCCTTTGACAATGGAGGCACAGATAGCTGCCACTGCCAAAGCCGCCTTTTTCCATCTGAGGAGGGCAAAGCAGTTGGCCCCTTTCCTGGAACATGGCAACCTAGCAACAGTGATCCATGCAACGGTCACCCCGAGGTTGGACTACTGTAATGCCCTCTACATGGGGCTGCCCCTGTACCGAACTCGGAAACTGCAGCTGGTGCAGAATGCAGCGGCCAGGCTGTTAGTGGGACTACCCCGGTGGGAGCATGTGCAGCCTAGGTTGCGGGAGCTGCACTGGCTGCCAATTGTGTTCCGAGTTCGTTACAAGGTGCTGGTTATTACCTTTAAAGCCTTATATGGCCGAGGACCTGCCTACCTTAGGGACCGCCTCTCTCCATATATTCCCCAGAGAGCACTGAGATCTAGCTCCCAAAATCTTTTAAAAATCCCTGGACCAAGGGAGGCCAAATTGAAAAGAACTCGAGAGCAGGCCTTCTCAGTAACGGCTCCTCACTGGTGGAACCAATGACCAGCGGAGGTTCGAGCCCTGCGGGACTACAATCAGTTCCGCAGGGCCTGTAAAACCACCCTTTTTCAAATGGCCTTCAAGACTGAATCTTGAAATGACACCCAGCCATCTGACATACATCCGATAGGTTTTGTATTATAGCACCTTAATTGTAAGTGTAATGGTTTTAATTTATTTATTTATTTATTTATTTGATGGATTTTAATGTATTTTACTGTATAATGTATTGTTGTAATCATGGTACTCTCCATGTCTGTGAGCTGCCATGAGCCTGCCTCAGCGGGGAGGGCGGGATACAAATAAAAATTTATTATTATTATTATTGGAATCAGAGACTGATGGGCAAATGTACCCTCCTTAACCATGGACTATTGAGAGTAATTGACAGAGACCCTGCTATTATGCTCCATCCCCCTGTCCAGTTTGGTGTAGTGGTTTAGCGCGCAGACTCCGATCTGAGAGAACCGGGTTCGAGTCCCCACTCCTCCACCTGCAGCTGCTGGAATGGCCTTGGGTCAGCCATAGCTATCGCAGGAGTTGTCCTTGAAAGGGCAGCTTCTGGGAGCGCTCTCTCAGCTCCACCCACCTCACGGGGTGTTTGTTGTGGGGAAAGCAGATAAAAAAGATTGTAAGCCACTCTGATTCCGAGAGAAGGGCGGGGTATAAATCTACGGTCGTCTTCTCTCCACGCTTGTATCTGAAGAAGTGTGCGTGCCCACAGCAGCTTATACCTTGAATAAAACTTTGTTGGTCTTAAAGATGTCACTGGACTCAAAATCTCATTTTAAATACCCTGACTATTTAAGTTGTGATAATCGCTACTAACTAGAAATATCCCTAACCTTGCAACCCAAAAAGAGAACATTTTCATTCTTTTATTTTTAAGAGAGCCCCAAAGAGGACAGACGCACAAAAAAGGACATGTCCTCTAAAAAGAGGTCATTTAGTAACGCTAATGTGAATGCAACCACAGTTGTTTTTTAAATCTAGTGGCGCTAGATCAGAGTGGGCAAGTTTCCTTTACGTAAGAGCCAAATAGAATAAATATCAGATCTTTGAGAGCTGCAAGACAACATGTCAGATGAGGAAGGAAGGAGGGAAGGAAGGAAGGAAGGAAGGAAGGAAGGAAGGAAGGAGGGAGGGAGGGAGGGAAGGAAGGAAGGAAGGAAGGAAGGAAGGAAGGAAGGAAGGAAGGAAGGAAGGAAGGAAGGAAGGAAGGAAGGAAGGAAGGAAGGAAGGAAGGAAGGAAGGAAGGAAGGAAGGAAGGAAGGAAGGAAGGAAGATAGATGGGGAGGGAGGTGGAAAGAAAGCAACTTTAAATGCAGTCTCCAAGCCATTGGCTGGCTTGGCCTGGAGAAGTAATTTAAAAAAAAATGCCTTCTCCAAGCTAGCCGATGGGGCAGTAGGAGCTTTGAGAGCTGCACGACATTTGTGAAAGAGTCACATGTGACTCCCGAGCCACAGTGTGGCCACCTCTGCTCTAGTTCTATATGGACCGTGAGCCATAAAACCTTTTGAGATCAATGATATCGATCTTTAAAGCTGCAACTACATTTTTGCTTCGTTTTGCTAGGATGGGCCAGGATGGCCCTTTGCAAACGCGGTTTTCTTCCTGCCCTTAAGCGCTAGTTGCATTTCAAAAGGCTGTTTCCTCCTGATCCCTCCCCTTCAGCATCGGTTGCGCCTACATTCCCCGGAACAATAACTCTCTCAGCCGCGGCTTTGCTGAGTTCCCAGCCCTGAATGCAAACACTGTAGCTAGGAAACTGGGCTGCAACCGGATCTCTAGCAGCACTCCCCTGAGATCACCTAGGAAGGCTCTCATAGGAAGTGCCTCCCTCCCTCCCTCCTTGAGAGGAGAAGTGATTGTCTTTTCCTTTTCATTTTCACCCTTCAATGGACCCCTAAGTATCTCCTGTAAGAAACAGGAGTTTACAGTGAAGCTAGTTGTCAGGTGTGCAAGGCTTTGCCATAGCATTGCCTGAAAGAAGTAGTAGAAGAAGAACTGCAGATTTATACCCCGCCTTTCTCTCTGAATCAGAGATTCAGAGAGGCTTATAATCTCCTATATCTTCCTCCCCCGACAACAGACACCCTGTGAGGTGGGTGGGGCTGAGAGGGCTCTCCCAGCAGCTGCCCTTTCAAGGACAACCTCTGCTAGAGCTATGGCTGACCCAAGGCCATTCCAGCAGCTGCAAGTGGAGGAGTGGGGAATCAAACCGGTTCTTGCAGATAAGAGTCCGCACACCTTGCTCTTCTCTCTGAATCAGAGCCTCAGAGTGGTCACAATCTCCTTTACCTTCCCCTCACCACCACAACAGACACCCTGTGAGGTGGGTGGGGCTGAGAGAGATCTCCCACAGGGCCGTAGCCAGGATTTTAAAAGCCGGGGGGAGGGGCTTTTTTGAAAGTCAGAGGGCCCCCTTTTCCATCCACGTTGGGTCTTGCCGCTCCTCAGAAGCTTTCTGAGGCGGGGACAAAAGCTGGAGGCTCTGAAAGTGGCCAAGTCATAGAAGCTAACCCTAAGACTTGGGGGAGTTGAGAAGAGACCGCGCCTTGTGTTGAGTATCGGACTCTGCACCCGCGCCGCGCAAGCCGGGACGTCCTCGGGTTACCTGGCGCAGCGCGGGAAAAGTCACCGCCAATCAAGACCAAGCGCGGGAAGTTTAACTGGCCAGGATTGGGCTGGCCAGCAGGGGGGTTGATCCGGGGTGCATGTATATATTAGCGGACCCGGCCGCGTGTTCCCCAGTTCTGTAATGTACCAGCGATTAAAGACCAATGCCTTTACCACGTCTCGTCTCCCAGTACATTACACTGGCGACGAGGATGGGATCTAGATAGGTCCGGCCGGAGACGAGGAAGGCGAGAGACCGCAGGATCGGGCAGCCCGCCGCCACCATGGCGAACTCGAGCGTAACGACGGGCCATCTTGCGGAATTCAACCCGGAGCACCCCGAGAGATGGGAGACCTACACCGAAAGGGTCGAGTGCTACCTGCGGGCGAACCTGATCGACGATGACGAGAGAAAGAGAGACGTCCTGCTGAGCGTCTGTGGTGAAGAGACCTTCGAGATCGCACGAGGTCTCTCCGCTCCAGCTAAGCTGACGGAGAGGACCTACCGGGAAGTCGTGAGGCTCCTCACGGGCCACTTTTCACCCCAACCGTCCATCGTCGCCCGCCGATTCCTCTTCCACAAGAGGGACCAAAAGTCGGGGGAGACAGCGGCGGTCTACCTGGCGGCCCTTCGGCAGATCGCCGGAAATTGCAACTTTGACAAAAGGGACGAAGCCCTGCGGGACCGTTTCGTCTGGGGCCTCCGCGACGAGCGATTGCAGCAGAAGCTCTTCGCGAAGGAGGAGCTAACGCTACAACAAGCCTTCAACGAGGCAACGGCCTTCGAGAGGGCCACCAAGGCGTTCGGCCAGCCACGAGGTGAAGCAGTCCACCAAGGGGAAACGGAGCCAGAAGACCGAACAGAGGAAGAAGCGTTTCAACTCCGGCGGCCCCAAAGAACGGACACAAGGGCCCCCACTAGACAGCGAGCGACGGAGAGGGCCACCGCCACCACCGGTCCCAGGTGCGCCAGCTGCGGCGACCCCCACGAGCGCCGGGACTGCCCGTACCGCAACCTGGACTGCCGCAGCTGCGGAAAGACGGGTCACATCGCTCGGGCTTGCCGGGCCAAGAACAGCCGCCGACAACCATCAGCGCATCACGACTCCCTGGACACCCACACGACGGCATCCACCACTCTGCAGGTATTGAACTTGCCCCTATCGGCCCCAGACAAGGTCAAAATGTCGGTCCTAATCGAGGGCGCCCCCTGCACCATGGAAGTGGACTCGGGTTCCTCCATCTCCATCATTTCGGAGGAAACCCTCAAGAAACTATGCCCCCACCGCCGCCTTCAAACGAGGCCAGCGGACTTCGTACTGAGGGACTTTCAGAAGAACCCAGTACACATCGTGGGGTGGGCCCGGGTGCATGTGGAAAGAAGGGGTTTCAGAGGGCCCCTGGACATCCTAGTGGTCAAGCGCCAACTGACCACACTTCTAGGGTTGGCTTGGTTCAATCCCCTGGGGATCCAGCTGGTGGGGGTGGACCACTTGCAGGCAAGCAATTTCGACGGGGTCTGCCGAGAGTTCCCCGAGGTCTTTGATGGGTCTTTGGGGAGCTATAAGGGTCCGCCCATCACCCTACCGATTGACCCAATGGTCAGGCCCATAAGGCTTAAAGCGAGGCGCGTCCCGTTCGCCCTTAAGCCGAAAATAGAGGCAGAACTGGACCGCCTAACGGCCCAGGGCGTCCTAGAACCGGTAACATACGCGGAATGGGAAACCCCCATAGTAACGCCCGTCAAACCCAATGGGGAGGTGAGGATCTGCGCTGACTACAAGTGCACGATCAATAAGGCGCTACAAGACAACCCCTACCCAGTCCCGGTGGTCAGCCACGTCCTAGCAGCGCTAGCCGGGGCGAAGGTTTTTGGGAAGCTGGACTTAGCACAAGCATACCAGCAACTGCCGGTCGACGCTAAGACAGCGGAGGCGCAGACGATCGTGACCCACAGGGGCGCGTTCAGGGTTAAACGGCTGCAGTTCGGGGTCAGTGTGGCTCCGGGGATATTCCAGAGCATAATGGACTCTCTCCTTAAAGGGATCCCCGGAGTTCAACCCTTCTTTGACGACGTTTTAATCGCCGCCCCCAATGAAGGAGAGTTCTGCTGCCGCCTGCGCGAGGTCCTCAGGCGGTTCCAAGCGGCGGGGCTGAGAGTCAAAAAGGAGAAATGTTTGTTAGGGGTCCCGCGAGTGGAGTTCCTGGGGTTCGCCGTGGACGCGGCGGGGATACACCCGACGGCGGACAAGACCAGGGCCATAGTCCAGGCTCCTGCGCCCAAATGCAAGGCAGAACTACAGAGTTTTTTAGGATTGTTGAACTTTTATCACACGTTCCTACCGCACAAAGCCGCCGTAGCGGAACCGTTGCACCGTTTGCTGGATAAACAGGCCCCGTGGGTCTGGGGCCAACGCCAAGCCGCGGCGTTCCAAGCAGTGAAGGACCTCTTGGTCTCTAACGCGGTACTTCACCACTACGACGAAAACCTACCCCTGATCCTAGCTTGCGACGCCTCCCCCTACGGAGTAGGAGCGGTTTTGGGGCACCAACTCCCGGACGGGAGGGAAGTGCCAGTCGCGTACTATTCACGGACTCTATCTCCAGCGGAGCGGAACTACGCTCAAATTGACAAGGAGGCCTTGGCGATCGTGGCGGGGGTGCACAAGTTCAACGACTACCTCTACGGTAGGCGTTTCACCATCGCCACGGACCACAAGCCGCTCCTGGGCCTCCTAGCTCCAGACCGTCAGACCCCCCAAATCCTATCCCAGAGGGTCCTGAGGTGGAACCAGTTCCTGAACTCCTACACGTATGAACTGGTCCACCGCCCGGGTAAAGCCATGGGACACGCCGATGCCCTCAGCCGCCTGCCGCTCCCCATGACAGAACCGGATCCCGCCCCTGCACATGGGGTAATGCTCATTGAATCGCTCCCCGAGCGCCCCCTGCACGCGGCGGAGGTGGCTCGGGCAACAGGGAGGGACCGCATCCTGGCACGGGTCAGGGACTGGGTGGGGAGGGGGTGGCCATCAGGCAAAGTCGAAGACGCGTTCAGGCCATTCGCGTCCAGGAAGGACGAGCTATCAACCCACAAGGGGTGTGTGCTTTGGGGCAGTCGGGTGGTGGTTCCCCCCCCCTTGCGCAAGCAGGTGCTGGAAGACCTCCACGAGACCCACCCGGGCATCGTGAGGATGAAAGCCCTGGCCCGTAGTTATGTGTGGTGGCCGGGCATGGATGAGGAGATAGAGGGGTGGGTGAGGAGGTGCCAACCCTGCCAAGAATCCCGGCCCGATCCCCCATCAGCCCCGGTCCACAGATGGGAGTCTAACAGGCGACCATGGTCCCGCCTCCACTTAGATTTTGCAGGCCCGTATCAGGGCCAAATCTTTTTTATACTTGTGGATGCCTACACAAAATGGCTGGAGGTGATTCCAGTAGCCTCAACCTCCACAGCAGCAGCCGTCCGGGCACTCAGGAGGGTCCTATGCACGCACGGGATCCCAGACACCTTGGTGACGGATAACGGTACTGCATTCACCTCCCGGGAATTCCGGGAGTTCACGGAGAGGTACCTCATACGACACATAAGATCCGCACCCTTCCATCCGGCCACCAACGGCCAGGCAGAGCGGATGGTGCGGACCACCAAGGAAGCACTGGGGAGAATAGTACAGGGGGATTGGGACCACCGCCTCTCAGCCTTCCTGTTCCACAACAGGATCACCCCAAACCCTATAACGGGATCCAGCCCCGCAGAACTGCTTATGGGGAGGAAACTGACAACACGCCTAGACAGGCTGCACCCCGACCGGGCCCCCGAGGTCCGCGGGTCCCCAGAGGTCCGGGAGGCGGTGCGGGGGTTCTTCCCGGGTGACCCGGTATACGCGAAGAACTTCGCAAGCGGTCCCGAGTGGGTCGCGGGGAGAGTCCTTAGGGTGACAGGTTCCAGGTCATACGAGGTGACCACCGAGGGGGGCCAGGTACTAAGGCGGCACATAGATCAGCTGCGCCGCCGCACCCTACCCGAAGAAACAGAGGAGGTAGGGAATAGGGATCCGCGGGCAACCGAAGGTCCGGAAGGGCGCTCGCCAATACAGGAACTACCCACTTATGACGCCCCTAGAGACACCGAACCAGAGCCGGAGCCTGAAACAGACCCCAACATCCCGCAGCCAGAAGCAGCATCGCCCACAACGGAACCAGCCTCCGCACCAAGAGCGACCCCGAGGAGATCGACACGGGAACGGAGAGCACCGGCGTACCTCCGGGACTATGTGGTTTAAACTAAGGGGGGAGGAGTGTTGAGTATCGGACTCTGCACCCGCGCCGCGCAAGCCGGGACGTCCTCGGGTTACCTGGCGCAGCGCGGGAAAAGTCACCGCCAATCAAGACCAAGCGCGGGAAGTTTAACTGGCCAGGATTGGGCTGGCCAGCAGGGGGGTTGATCCGGGGTGCATGTATATATTAGCGGACCCGGCCGCGTGTTCCCCAGTTCTGTAATGTACCAGCGATTAAAGACCAATGCCTTTACCACGTCTCGTCTCCCAGTACATTACACCTTGCATGCAAGCGGAGGGTTTCCCTTCCACCTCCCTCTCCCCCCCACCCTAAGACTTTGCAGCCAGCAGCTCCATCTGTCCTCCCCATCCCCGGCTCATTCCACACAGCTTCCTCCACTTCCCACTACTCTGCCTCCCTCCTCTCCGTCTGCTGCTTTTGCCGCTGCCGTGCACTGTGCCCTGCTCAGCTCACCCAGCTCTGGCTGCTGCTGGTGGTGCTTCAGTGGCTTGGCCATGGCAAAAAGAGAGAGAGAGAGAGCAGATGCCCCCCAAAAGTAAGGGGGCCCTGCCCTGGAAGTCAGGGGGCAGTGCCCCGGCAGGCCCCCCCCCCCCTGTGTTTACAGGTCTGATCTCACAGCAGCTGCCCTTTCAAGGACAACTCCTGCAATAGCTATGTCTAACTGAAGGCCATTCCAGCAGCTGTAAGTGGAGGAGTGGGGAACCAAACCCGGTTTTCCCAGATAAGAGTCTGCACAACTTAAAAGATGATGATGATGATAATATTGGATTTATATCCTGCCTTATACTCTGAACCTCAGAGTCTCAGAGCAGTCACAATCTCCTTTACCTCCGCCCCCACAACAGACACCCTGTGAGGTGGGTGGGACTGAGAGAGCTCTCCCAGAAGCTTCCATTTCAAGGACAACTCTTGCAAGAGCTATAGCTGACCCAAGACCATTCCAGCAGCTGCAAGTGGAGGAGGGGGAATCAACCCCGTTTTCCCAGATAAGAGTTTGTGCACAACCACGACACCAAACTGCATACTGAAACATGTGCAGACCCTTTAAATGTGAGTCATGCTTGTCACAACCTTACTCCTGGCTCCACCCCCAAAGTCATCTGGCTCCACCTCCAAAGTCCCCAGATATTTCTTGAATTGGATTTGGCAACCGTAGCTCAGCCATGTAAATTGGCAGTTACTTACCTAATCTATCTGATTTTAATGGTGGAAAGCGGGGGCACTGTGGCGCAGTGGTTAGATCAGGGCTCCCCTTTTCAGTTTTGTTGCGCCCAGTTGGGGAAGGGGGGGGTACTGCCCACTATTGCAAGATAGTTTTGATGGAGGGGACGGATTTGAACCAGAATGCTGCAAATTTTGCCGCGATCCCGCTTGGTGGCCGAATGTACCTCGTTTGACCTCAGATTGTGAGCTGAGCAAAAATTCATTCCATTCAAGCCGGATAAACTACAACAATGTCCCCTATGTAGAAATGTTTTCCTCAAAAGAGTTGATTTTTACTTCTTGGGGAATAGAAAGCACCTGGGCAGGTAGATCATTCCACCAGCTGGGGCCCACAACAGTGTGGACTCAGGTGGGGGGTAAGCAGGTAACTTGCCAAATTTGCTTAATGAAAGAACCACAAAGAATAAACATCAGATGTTTGAGAGCTGCAAGACATGAATATCAGAGGAAGGAAGGAAGGAAGGAAGGAAGGAAGGAAGGAAGGAAGGAAGGAAGGAAGGAAGGAAGGAAGGAAGGAGACTGCAGATTTATACCCCGCCCTTCTCTCTGAATTGGAGACTCAGAGCAGCTTACAATCTCCTATATCTTCTTCCCCCACAAAGGACACCATTTGAGGTGCGTGGGGCTCAGAGGGCTCTCACAGCAGCTGCCCTTTCAAGGACAACTCTACGAGAGCTGTGCTAACCCAAGGCCATTCCAGCAGCTGTAAGTGGAGAAGTGGGGAAATCAAACCCGGTTCTCCCAGATAAGAGTCCGCACACTTAACCACTACACCAAACTGGCTCTCAAGGAAGGAAGGAAGGCAAATAGATGGGGAGGGAGGTGGAAAGAAAGCAATTTTAAATGCAATCTCTAAGCAGCTGGCTGGCTTGGATAAGTGATTTGAAGAGACAAATGCCTTCTCCAAGCCAGATGACGAGGCGGTGGGGGCTTTGAGAGCTACATGTGGCTCTGGAGCCTGCTGAGCAATTTCATGGTTTGGCAAGTTACCTGCTTACAGGGCAATATTTTCAAAAGGCTTTGCCACAGGTGAGCCAAGCGCTTGCAGCACATTTCAGGGGAAGTCGCCTTGTGGATAGGCAAGGCCCAGGCCGTGAAAGCCCTTGTAGGCAAAAGTTAGCATCTTGAATTTAACCTGGATGGTCATTGGTAACTAATGGAGTGGCTGAGGAATGGGTTACTATGCTCACCAGACAGATCTCCTGGTAATAATTTTTTTTTATTTATATCCCACCCTCCTCTTAACGCTGCATTGTTTGGTATCAGCTGAAATTTGTGTTGTTGTCCAGGGTGGCCCCAAGTAGAACACATTGCAGTAGTCCAGCTCCGAGCTAGATCTGGCCAGAACAGGAAGGTCAGAGGAAGGAGACTTCCTGTGTCCCAAATGGAGGTGGCGTTTTTCTAAGGTTGCCAGCCCTGGGTTGGGAAATACCCGGAGACTTTGGGGGTGGAGCTGGGCAGGGGTGGGGTTTGGGGAAGGGAGGGACCTCAGCATGGTTACCTCGAGAATAGACTACTGTAACACCCTCTACATGGGGCTGCCCTTGACTCAAATTTTGGAGGCTGAAACTGGTGCAAAATGCAGCACCCAGATGGTTAATGGAGCTACCTGTACGGGAGCACATTCAACCTGTGCTGAAAGTGTTACACTGGTTGCCTGTGACATTCCGGATTCGCTTGAAGGTGCTGGTTATAACCTTTAAAGCCCTATATGGCCTGGGACCTGTCTACCTTCGGGACTGCCTTTCCCCATACGTACCCCAGAGAGCACTACGTTAAGGTATCAAAATCTCCTTAAGATCCCTGGAAGACTTCCGGGGTTAGAAAATGCCGAGCTGAACTGCTTCTCAGAAGGGGAGCAGGCTGGAACTTCTGTTCGGGGTAGTGGAAGGCAATCTAATGCCTACTGCCTACTTTTCTCAGTCAGAGATCAGTCCAAGATATGCACAGGAAACTTTAAGGAGATTTACCTTGGCTAAAAGGGAGTCCCGGGAGGGGGGGCTCATTTGAGGGGTCTCTGGAGACGAGTTGCATTTTCATCATCTGCAGAAGTTTCCAGAGTCATTTATTTGACATAAGCTCGACAGGATCCTAATCTTCTTTGATACTGCTAAACATCTAAAGCTATACAAGACCGGTGTTGATCTGGATAATTACAGAAAAGGTACAGATTGCTATCTTTCATTCCGGGACTAATTAAAGTTAAACAAAATAAAATCAGAAGGTGGGAAATTGAAATCTAGAAAGCTTGGAAGAAGAAGGGGAGAAGGGGCAAAATTTGGACTTTGTAAATTTAAAGGAAAGTGCTAAAAAGTGGAAAGGAATTTATTGTTTTGTCTACTTGCAGTTTTGGAGAAAAAGCCCCATTGTCATGGATTTGCAGCTCCTACAACCAACACAGGAAATACGTCAAGTATCGTGAGATCTCTCTACCAGCGAAAATGGGATTTGGTGGCAAGCAAAGCAGGAAGTATTGGATGGAAAAGGGAAATTATTGAAGCAGCCAGCCTACTCTAGGACTATAATATCATAGAAAAACATCGGCGGCCATTGCTAGGAGGCTAAAATTTAAATAAATTTTTTAAAGTGTTCGGGACATTAAAAATTGGTGGAGCCGACAATTATAAGGTAAAGACTATTGGACATTACTGTTAATAGCCATTTTAGAAGCCTCTAGAGGAAAAAGGGAATTTTTTTTATAGTGAAGCAGAAAGTCACGACTGCCATTTTGGAAAAAATAAAAACTTTAAAAATTAAAGGACAGCGAAATTTGGCTTATTGGACAGAGCAAGCCTCACTCTTTTAAATCTGATAGTTGAAATTTAATTTGGTGAGGTCAAAATTTTCGGTGTTTTTACATGTCAGACCACAAGCAAACCCGTGCAAGGACTGCTTCACTGGAGAAAATGCAAGACCAATTAGATGCAATGGAAGCCAGGATAATGAAAGGGATGAAAGAGATAACTGCTTCCAAAAAAGAAATTAGAAAAGGCTTCCAAAAAAGAAATTAGAAAAGATATTGAAGAGCTAAAAAAAGATATAGAGGATCTCAGAAATGAGACTGTGGTGATATCAAAAAAAGTGCAAGAGGTGGAAGGGGGAGTGAAAGTACATGATTCCACCTTGTTAAAAATACAAGGAAAAGTGGCAATTCATGACTGCAAATTGATGGAGACCCAGGTACGTCTGAGAGGAGTACCTGAGGATGAAGAAACTGATTTGAAAGAATATATAATAAAAATAATTGCAGAATTTTTGGAGGAAGATCTTGAAGGGACTAGAAACACGTATGACTATATGTATAGAGTGAATTCACTATATGCCAAAAAAAAAAAAATCTACCAAGAGATGTGGTTATAAGATATATGACAAAAGAAATGGTGGGAAAAATCATGAATAAAAACTTTGAAAAGACATTGATAGTGGGAGGCAGCAGAGTAAGAATTATGAAGGAGTTGCCAAGACAAGTGATAAATAACAGAATAAGAAATTGACAGAAAAATTACAGGACAATGAAATGAGGTATAGATGGATAATACCTGAAGGTTTGAGCTTTGAGCTACAAGGAAAAAGGATTACAATTACAAGCACACAGGAACTGCGTGGATTTTATGAAGAACATAAAGAATTTGCACCATGATGGATTACAAATTATTATCTTGGAATGTAAATGGACTAAATTCACCACAAAAAAGAAAGGCAACGTTTCATTGGATTAAAAAGCAAAATTGTAATATAGTTTGTTTACAAGAAGTACATATCAAACAAAAGGATTACAAATTTTTATGGAATAAGCAATTGGGACTAGAATTTCATTCATTGGCTGAACAGAAGAAAAGGGGAGTGATTTTTTTATATTAAACAAGAATTGGACCCGAAATTAGTGTTTAAAGATAAAGATGGAAGATTTGTAGCGGTAGAAATAATATTAAATGCAAAAAAACATTGTTACTGGGACTGTATGCACCAAATGGTGCAAAGGATGCTTTTTTAAAAGACATTATACAACAATTTGATGAAATGACATATGATCACGTTTTGACAATGGGGGACTTTAATGGAACAATTAAGAACACACTGAATAGGTCTGGGGGGGAAATAATAAGGAAGGAAAATTGCCAACGTCTTTTTTTAAATTGGTCAAACAAGAAAATTTGGAGGATATATGGAGGAAATTTAATCTTGAAGTGCGGGACTATACCTTGTTTTCAGCAAGACATAAAACTTTTTCCAGAATTGACATGTTGTGGGGTACTAAAGATTTAGGCCTTATAACAAAGAAAATAGAGATTTTACCTAAAATAGGGGCTGATCATAACCCAATAATGTGGATTACAAAATTGTCTAAAAAGTCGAGAAGATGGAGATTTTATGAAGATTTACTACAGAATAAAGAAATAGTGACATCTCTAGAAAATAAAACTAAAGCTTTCTTCCAAATAAACGATAAAGAAGATATAGAATTTCAGATGGTGTGGAATGCTTATAAAGCAGTAATGAGAGGAATACTGATTACATTGAATAATAAAGACAAGAGGGCAAAAGAAAAACAGATGCTGGACATTCAAAATGAAATAAAGAAAAAAGAAGGGGAACTGAGAAAAAGGCCTGGGAAAAAGAAAATTATGAGGGAGATTACAATATTACAAACACAAATGAGACATTTGTTAAATAAAGAACTGGAATGGAATATGAAAAGATTGCAGCAGAAATCTTTCGAGGGAGCAAATAAACCTGGAAAATATTTGGCCTGGCAACTGAAGAAAAAGAGAGAAAGTAAAATTAATAAAATTGTGGTGGAGGGAAGAGGGGTGGTAGATCAAGAAGGAATAAAAAGAGAATTCTCTAAGTATTATGCCAAATTATTTAAGGGTGTTAAAATAAAGAAAGAAAAGATGGAAGAGTATTTAAAAAAGATTAAAATAGCACCCTTAACAGAAAATATGGGGAAAGTTTTGAACGATCCAATTGAAAAAAAATAGAAATTGAAGCAGCAATTAATGCAATGAAAAATGGAAAAGCACCTGGGCCAGATGGATATACAGCTAAATTTTTTAAAACCTTCAAAGAGGAGTTAATACCGAAACTTCAGAAATTGATGAACGTGATAAGAATAAAAGGGAAAATACCAAATATGTGGAAGGAAGCTGTTATTTCGTTGATTCTAAAGGAAGATAAAGATGTCATGAATGTAAAAAATTATAGACCAATCTCACTATTAAATAATAACTATAAAATATGCACAAGAATCTTGGCAGAATGGCTTAAACAACATAGGAGAGAGGGAGGAAGGGAGGGAGGAGGGAGGGAGGGAGGGAGGAAGGAAGGAATGAAGGAGGAAGGAAGAAGGAATCAATAATGAATGGATGGATGGATGGATGGATGGATGGATGGTACAATGCCAGAGTCCACCCTTCAAAGTAGCCATTTTCTCCAGGGGATTAAAAAAAAAAAATACAACCAGGCTTCGTTGTGAGTAATACAGGAACAGACTTTCCACCAAAAGCATACAAAATGTATAAAGTGTTCAATTTCTAAATAAAGCAGTATAACGTACTTGTAATGTCTGTTTCTCAATTCTTTGTACAATAAATATGTACAACGGCATTTCTGACAGCGACTGCAAATCATCCCAATAGCCACATCGCCAAGATCTATAAAGGCAACGTCTCCTTAAGTCCTATTTTCAACTCCTTTTTCCAACTTCAATAGAAATGGCCACAAATGCATTTCAGAGAATGTCGTTCTGGAGCTCTTTGGTGTAGTAGTTAACTGCGTGGACTCTTATCTGGGAGAACCAGGTTTGATTCCCTCACTCCTCCACTTGCACCTGCTGGAATGCCCTTGGATCAGCCATAGCTCTGGCAGAGGTTGTCTTTGAAAGGGCAGTTTCTGTCAGAGCTCTCTCAGCCCCACCCAGCTTACAGGGTTTCTGTTGTGGGGGGAGAAGATATAGGAGACTGTAAGCCACTCTGAGTCTCTGATTCAGAGAGAAGGGCAGGGTATAAATCTGCAAGTCTTCATCTTCTTCTTCTTTGCGCCTTGAGGAAATTCAACTGAAGCCCACAAAACCATCAAAACTGTCTAAAGTTCCGGAAGAGGTGAGTTCTTTCTCTGTTCTTTTTGTCACAGCCCTGGTATTCCTTGGAGGTCACCCATCCCAATATTACCTACAGTTGTGACCAGAGGTGGAATCCTAGTAGGAGCTCCTTTGCATATTAGGCCACACACCCCCTGATGGAGCCAATCCTCCAAGAGCTTACAAGGCTCTTTTGTGTAAGCTCTTGCAGGATTGGCTCCATCCGGGGTGTGTGGCCTAATATGCAAAGGAGCTCCTGCTAGAATTCCACCCCTGGGTGTGACCATGCTTAGTTTCCAAGATCTGATGGGATCCGGCTAGTCTGGTCTTGTTGGGATTCTTTTTCACCTTGCTCACCCTTAGCTAGTTGATCACAGTGTCCAGGCACAGGCTCAGGACAGTTACAGTAGCATCAGGTATTCTAGACCAGGGGTCTCCAACATGGTGCCTGACACCTTTTCTGGTGCCTACCAAGTAGGATTGCCAGGAGTAACTCAGGAAATATCTGATGTACTTTGGGGTGCAGCCAGGAGACTTTCCCATCCCCTAATAATAGATTTTTTAAAAAATACAGCAATGCAGTTCCCCTGAATATTTCCTCCTCCTCTTTTTTTTTTTTGCATTCAAATGGTTTCACATAGGGTTGCCAAGTCCAATTCAAGAAATATCTGGGGACTTTGGGGGTGGAGCCAGGAGACATTAGGGGTGGAGCCAAGATCAAGGCTGTGACAAGCATAATTGAACTCCAAAGGGAGTTCTGGGGGAGGGTCTCCAAACCGGGGGATCCCCTGCCCCCACCTGGGGATTGGCAACCCTAGTTTCACAGCAGCTGCATTTTCACTAAAATGAAAATAAACTTACACAGTCACACACACACACACACACACACACACAGAGCAACCAAAATAAACAGTTTTGTGATCACCCTGGCACAATGGTATGGCTACTCATTTGGAGTTGCTGAATGTAGCAAAATTCTGTATTCCAGCCAGCTTGCACACAGAGAGAGGTCTAGGGGTATGAAGTTTTACTCTATCCCATACTCAGGTTCTATTTAACTCTTCATTCATTCATTCATTCATTGAATTTATAGTCCACCCTTTCCCAAGATGGGCTCAGGGTGAATTACAACACAATAAAACAGTTAAGAACTGAACATTTAAAACCATTAAGTAAAAACAAGAAAGGCGGGGTCAGTGATATAAACATCACTGTTTGCTATCTCTTTTGCTATGCAAATAGCTTCTGAAAGGAATGCAAAATGAACAGAGGGACTGGGCTTTCTGGCTTTCTCTCTCACACACCCCCATGGCTCTTCCTGGTCACCCCGCCCCCCTCCACAGCATGAGTCTAGCTGAGATTTAAAGGCACACACACACACACACCAATATGAGCCTCGAAGGACGTTGCGATCGGCCAACCAACACCTTTGGGTCATCCCAGGCCCTAAGGACGTCCGACTTACCTCGACTAGAGCCAGGACCTTTTCAGCCCTGGCCCCAACCTGGTGGAATCAGCTCCCAGTGGAGCTGTGGGCTCTGCTGGATTTGTTACCCTTCCGCACGGCCTGCAAGATGGAGCTGTTCTGCCAGGTGTTTAGTTGAGGCAGGCGGGTGTCCTCTATAGGCTTGCCAATCCCCAGGTCCCAGCGGGGGTTCTTCCGCTTTCCCAGGCTCCTTCCCGCCCCCAGTCAGCTGGCCGGCGGGGGGAAGCCCCGCCCCCAGAAGACCATGTGCCTTTCCACCTCCGGAGGCTTCAGTCTCTGATTGAAAGGCTTCCTCTTGGGATGGGGTGTCTGTGTTACTTTGAAGAAGTTGGCAGCAACTCATGAGTAGAGAGGCCAACCCCTCGCTTTAGAGTCTCCAGAAACCCCGGGGGAGGGGGAAATGTCTGCTGCGCACTTCATTATTCTCTATGTGGAGATCGATTCTCATAGGGTATAATGGGGAATTGATTTGGAGGTTTCGGGGGCTCTGGGGGAGCTGTTTTCTGAGGTAGAGGCACCAACCTTTCAGTATAGTATCTAGTGCCTCTCCCCAAAGTAGCCCCCAAGTTTCAAAACGATTGGACCAGGGGGTCCAATTCTATGAGCCCCAAAAGAAGGTGCCCCTATCCTTCATTATTTCCTATGGAAGGAAGACATTTTAAAAAGTGTGCTGTCCCTTTAAATGCGATGGCCAGAACTCCCTTGGAGTTCAATTCTGCTTGTCACACCCTTGTTCCTGGCTCCGCCCCCAATGTCTCCTGGCTCCACCCCCAAAGTCCCCAGATATTTCTTGAATTGGACTTGGCAACCCTAGTCCTCTACTCTGTTGCCTATACCATTGGCTGCCCCTTCTCCCCCACCCACAGTGATCTATCACCTGTATCTTTATATTTGGGCCACTGAATGATTACACCTAAAGTTGCACCAGGTGCCACCCACCTCTGCTATTTAATGTTGATGTTAGGGTTGCCAAGTCCAAATTAAGAAATATCTGGGGACTTTGGGGGTGGAGCCAGGAGACATTGGGGGTGGAGCCAGGAGACATTGGGGCGGAGCCAAGAGCAAGGGTGTGACAAGCATAATTGAACTCCAAGGGAGTTCTGGCCATCACATTTAAAGGGACTGCACATCTTTTTAAATGCCTTCCTTCCATAGGAAATAATGAAGGATAGGGGCACCTTCTTTGGGGGCTCATAGAATTGGACCCCCTGGTCCAATATTTTTGAAACTTTGGAGGTATTTTGGGAAGAGGCACTAGATGCTATACTGAAAATTTGGTGCATCTATCTCAAAAAACAGCCCCCCCCCCCAGAGCTCCCGATACCCGCAGCTCAATTCCCCATCATTCCCTAAGGGAATCGTTCACGGAGGTGCATGATGGCTGTGGGGGTGGGGCTTCCCCCGCCGGCCAGCTGGCTGGGGGAGGGGAAAAGGCTGTAAAACTGGGGGACCCCCCTCTGGGACCTGGGGACTGGGAAGCCTAGTTGATGTAATGCTGTTGTTTTAAATTGTATTTATTGGTTTTATTATATGTGACTGGTTTTTATCTGAATGTGATCCACCCTGAGCCCGTCTGGGAAAGGGCGGAATATAAGTGAACCAACTAAATAAATAAAACAGAAGCAGCTTCTGAACCTGCCTGAGATCTAAAGGTGCATTGTGGCTGTTGGGGCTTCCCCTGCCGACCACCTGGCTGGCAGCGGGGAGGAGCTGGCAAAACCGGGGACTGGCAAGCCTACTGTCAAGCGTATTTCAGAAGTAGAGGTGCCCGGTATGGCTTTTGCCTAGCAAGCCTTCTGATTGATTACTGGAGATTTCATTTGCTGTGCAGATTTTTCAAAATGTCACTTTGGCCGCAGCTGCCAACACAGCGCGAGGCTCTACGCTGCATCCCTGAAGTTAAGCTGTGGTAGCCATTTTGTAGCTGGCTTTGCCTCCTGCAGCAGCCATTTTGTGGCTAGCTTCTCTTCCTGTGGCAGCCATTTTGTTGCTGCGCCCACCACACTGTTTCAGAACTCCAAATGGGCCTCCAGGCTCAAAAAAGTTGGGGACCCCTGTTTAATTTAATTTAATTTAATTGCTAGATTTATATCCCATCCTATCCCGTAAGCGGGCTCCGGGCGGCTTACAATAACAAAACAACAGTTAAAATAATATAAAAACAGGCATTAAAAAAAGAGGAGCATCACAGTAAACAATCTTACAGACATAGATGGTAAACAGCATGCGGTTGACGTCTAATAGCATAGCATAAAACCATAATGGTGAAATGCTGGGGGAAGTGATGATTTTCAAAGACACCCGTTGGATAAATTAAAAACCTGGTGGAAGAGCTCCGCCTTACAGGCCCTGCGAAACCTTGATAAGTCCCCACAGAGCCCAGATCTCCAGCGCAAGCTTATTCCACCAGGTAGGGGCCTGGACCGAAAAGGCCCTGGCCCTCGTTGAAGCCAGCCAGGCATCCTTAGGACCAGGGACTATGAGGAGATGTTGAGCAGCAGACCTCAGAGCCCGGGGTGGGGGGTCATATGGGGAGAGGCGATCCCGTTTTGTTCTGGACAAAAGAAATGCAGATCCGGGTGTCATCAGTACGTCGGAGGGTACTACGCTCCAAAAACAGAGACGTTTTCTCTCATGGGCTTGACATAAAGATGAGGCTACATGGGAGATAGACAGAGCCCCTCAGGACAAGTCCCACACTGATAACATCTGTCCCAGCCCCAAAATCTGAGTTCATGGAGTGCTTTGTGTTTAGTAGGGAGCTTTGTTTCCCACCCACTTTTTGTCAAATAGACATTCCATTGAGCAGAGGTTCTACATGATCGCTTACCCCAGGCTAATATAGAGCGTCTTACTTTTACTGTCTTTTCCCTTTTTTTCTACCTGCCTCAGCCCTCTGATTCATTCCTGGGAAAGAGGGAACGTCTCTGGAGCAGAAATAAATTTGTCATCGTGACAGTGCATTTGCCAAGTTTACTATTCTGTGCTTATTTAGAGTAGTCTTTTGTGGCCTAAAAGAGCAGCGGGGGGTGGGGGGTGGGAGGGGAATTACACTATTTTTTTTTTAAAGTCCTTCCCCAGTTAGGGCTGCCAAGTTCTTGGGCCAGGCGAGGGCTCTTCCACCCTGGAGGTTCCCAACCCGCCGGCCCAATGTGGGCCAGCTGGGGGATCCTCCCCCAACATTGGCAGTGCGATGGCATCACTCAGAAGTGACGTTATCACGCCGCTGATGTCACGCACTGGCTGCTCTAGGAGCTTCCGGGAAAACTCTGTGATTTTCCCAGACACTCTAGCAATTCGGGAGGAAAACTCTATGTACCATATGGTACCATAGAACTTCCCCTCCCAAATTGTTAGAGCATCTGGGAAAACCATAGAGTTTTCCCGGGCGCTCCTAGAGTTTCCGGTGCGCGACATCACTGGCGCGATGTCACTTCCCAAAGGAATCGCCAGAGGCCGCAGGGGACTTAGCAACCCTATTTCTGGTCTATCATATCTGTATCTTATTCTTCTTTCAAGAAGCTCAGTTGAGCATAACCATGTTCTTACCGTCCTCATTTTGTCCATACAAGGAAGATCAAGCTCGACAGCTGGCCCAAGGTCATTAGACCTGAGGAGAATTTTACTAGGAAGAGGCTGCTAGGGAGTGGGAAGAAGGGAAAGCTGAAATGGATGTGCGACATCACCAGCGCGATGTCACTTCCCAGTAGGGTTGCCAAGTCCAATTTAAGAAATATCTGGGGACTTTGGGGGTGGAGCCAGGAGACATTGGGGGTGGAGCCAAGAGCAAGGGTGTGACAAGCATAATTGAACTTAAAGGGAGTTCTGGCCATCACATTTAAAGGGACAGCACACCTTTTAAATGCCTTCCTTCCATAGGAAATAATGAAGGATAGGGGCACCTTCTTTTGGGGCTTATAGAATTGGACCCCCTGGTCCAATCTTTTTGAAACTTGGGAGGTATTTTGGGGAGAGGCACTAGATGCTATACTGAAAATTTGGTGCCTCTATCTCAAAAACAGCCCCCCCAGAGCCCCCGATACCCGCGGATCAATCCCCCATCATTCCCTATGGGAACCGTTCATGGAGGTGCATGATGGCTGTGGGGGCGGGGCTTCCCCCACCGGCCGGCTGGCTGGCTGGGGGAGGGAGGAAGCCTGTAAAACCGGGGGATCCCCCTCTGGGACCTGGGGACTGGGAAGCCTACTTCCCAGAGGAATCGCCAGAGGCCGCAGGGGACTTAGCAACCTTATCCCTGGTCTATCATGTTTGTATCTTACTCTTCTTTCAGGAAGCTCAGTTGAGCATAACCATATTCTTACCGTCCTCATTTTGTCCATACAAGGAAGATCAAGCTCGAGGGCTGGCCTGAGGTCATTACACCTGAGGAGAATTTTACTAGGAAGAGGCTGCGAGGGGATGGGAAGAAGGGAAAGCTGAGATGGGGGGGGGGGGCGATAAAGGGTAATTGGCTGGTAGGAGGAAATGAGAGAAGCTAGCAGGAATAGGGGACAGGCTATAGGGGTTTTCAGGGAAGGGAAAGAGGAAATAGGGAGGGAGGAGGGAGGACAGGAGATGCTCCCCGCAAATCACTGTGGATCACCTCTTTGTTTCGCACTCATTTGGGCGACCTGTTCTCCTCCTGGCTCTAATACTCCCCACCCCCAAGCTGAAAGACACAGGTGATACCATGACTCATTTCCCTGCAAAGCAGAAGGCAGTGGGTGCTACAAAGAGAATTGGGCCCAATTTACATAGGCAAGAGGCCAGATCCTGAGGCGGTAGAGGCGGGTGTGTGCATGGGAATGTTGCCTGTAGCAGACAAGCAGGGGGTGCCGTTTTAGAACGCCCCACTAGCTCAAAAAATATTTCCTGTCAGGAAGAATCTAACATGTCAGGTTGGGCCTTTGTTCCTAACTGTGTGTGGGTCTCCCTGTGTGTCACCTTCATTTATTTCACTGGACTTATAACCCACTCTCCCCAGAACTGGCACAAAGTGGGTAACGTCAGTTTATAAAACAGAATATTCTAAAACAGACAGTCAAACTGTGACTCGGGGGCCACGCGTGGCTCTTTCACACATATTGTGTGTGGCTCTAGAAGCCCCCACCACCCTGTCAGCTGGCCTGGAAAAGGCATTTCTCTCTTTAAATCACTTCTCCAAGAATGCCTTTAAAGATAAAGTTGCTTTCTTTCCACCTTTTTCTCCCCCATATATTTTCCTTCCTTCCTTCCTTCTCTCAGACATCTGATGTTCATGTCTTGCGGCTCTGAAACGTTTGACATTTATTCGATGTGGCTCTCACGTTAAGCAAGTTTGGCCACCCCTGTTCTAGAAGATTAAGAAATGCAATAAATACACTAACCCCCGGGCCATGGACTGGTACTGGTCCATGGCCTAATAGCAACTGGGCCGTGGAATGAGCCCGAGGCACCACACCACCCCTTTCGTCTGTCCAGGTGGACAAAAGAAGCAGCGCAGCCTCACTCCAAAGCACTACCTCTTTCATTTGCCCTGGTCCCAGGCGGGTGGAAGGGGCAGTGTGGCAGTGACCTTTGCCTATCCCTCATTTAAAGACCCCCATGAGGGGCACGGATGGGGTGTATGTGTGGAGGCAGCAAAAACCCCAGCACCCCCACCGGTTCTTTGGAAAAATTCTCTTCCACAAAACCGGTCCCTGGTTGGACTAAGGAAAGGAAAGGCCCCCTGTGCAAGCACCAGTCGTTTCCAACTCTGGGGTGAGGTTGCTTTTTTTTTTTTATATAATTTAAATTTTTATTGAATATTTTTATCTTTAAACAGTATACAACAAGTACTTTTACAATATGTATATATATATATTTGCCTATATATACAATCATTTTCTCTTTACATAAACAAAAATCACCCTGAATAAACCTTAAACTTAACAAAAATCAGTGACCTATAAAATATATGTCACTGTTAACCTATTATCCCATACCACGTATCAAATAGGCTGAGACTACCACGTATCAAATAGTCTGAAAACATAAAATTGCCTTTTTCTCAGGTCATATCCTAATTACTAAAGGTATTCCATTGCAGAGTTAATAAATCATAATACTTAGAAATTTGGAGGGAATTTTCCCAATAATTGTCTCATTGTTATTTATATACTCAAGAAAAGGGTTCCATTTTTCAATAAACCAATCACCAGCTTTGACATTATCCCGTAACAAAATATTGATGGTTAACTTGTATTGAATTAAAATATCCCAAACTTTGTTGCACCTGGATTTAAAATTAGGCCCATTGGGTTTTTTCCAGCAACTTGCAATAACAATTTCCCCTGCTAGTAGTAACAAAGATAACGTTGAGTCAACCTCAAGCCGGGTACCTGAAAACCCAGCTACTACCGGGGGTCGAACTCAGGTCGTGAGCAGAGCTTAGGACTGCAGTACTGCAGCTTTAACACTCTGCACCACGGGGCTCTTTTGGTTGGACTAAAGGTTGCAAATAATTACAATAAATACAGTAAGAGCCATAAAATACACCCGCTATACAGCTTAAAAACCTGTGGAGGGACAATATAAAACTGTCTGATGAGAAGGAAAGGGGAAGGGGAGGGGTGAGAGGAGAAGGAAGGGGAAGCCAGTTCAAAACTGTGATTGCCAAGTAGGGGACCATTCAAAACTGCGATTCTTCCCCTTTCCCACACACAGGCTCCACCCAGCCACCCCTGTTGTCTAAAATGGCCCGATTCATCCCCATCTCTTTCTTCTTTCCTGCGGACTGTCTTTCCTCTCTATCGTCCTAGGATTGTCAAGTCCAATTCAAGAAATATCTGGGGACTTTGGGGGTGGAGCCAGGAGTTCTAGGAAGTTCTAGCCATTGCATTTAAAGGGACTGCACACATTTAAATGCTTTCCCTCCATTGGAAATAATGGATAGGGGCACCTTCTTTTGGGGCTCATAGAATCAGACCCCCTGGTCCAATCTTTTTGAAACTTAGAGAGGGTTTTGAGGATAGGCACCAGATGCTATGCTGAAAATCTGGTGCCTCTACCTCAAAAAACAGCCCCCCTCTGATCCCCACAGATCAATTCTCCATTATACCCTATGGGAATCGGTCTCCATAGGGAATAATGGAGTGCCCAGCAGACATTTCCCTCCCCCCCCCACTTTCTGATGATCCTGAAGCAGGGGGAGGGCCTCCAAACCAGAGGATCCCCTGCCCCTACCTGGGGATTGGCAACCCTATATCATTCAGGGTTGCAGAAAAACAATCCGGCGAGTTTGGAAACCTTTTTTTTTTTTTAAGTTTATTTTCGGCTTTAAAAATATCGAATAAAACCGAGACAGACAAAATTCCGAAATACAAATTACGAAGCCATTCTGAAACATCGCTTATGCAAGCTTGCGTTCATTTCTCATTCTAGACAGGAAAGCATGCCGTTTTCCCAGTTTATCAGACATTTGGCCACGTCGTTGACAAGTTAGTTTACATATGTAAACCAACTTGGCGATCTGGCTTGCGATAGAGGGGGGTTGTCGACAGAGAATGGGACAACTGTCTCACTCCACACTTCCAGAGTACATGGCATTTCTGGCCTCCTGGGCAAAAGGAGTCTTGTAGAAACAGCGCCCTGGGTTTTGCTGGCTAGAACAAGATGTTCCAGATAGGCCCATGTTGTCATTTTTGTAATTTTCATACATCAAATTAATTGGGTGGCTCTCGTGAATTAGCTGCTAGGTACCAGAAAGCACTCGTTTGGCTATCCTGGTGATTAATTGTGTTTGTGTATGTGTGTAAAAACACTTCCTGGGTTCAGCCTGAAGCAGAACAAAAAGGACAGTATAGGATGCAAAAAAGATGAGGCACGGCAAGGGTTCCTGTTGTTATATGATTCCTGTACGTTGTCATCTGCTAATTGCAGTTAGGCACACTCAGAGAAACAACTGGAAAGACCAAGTAGAGGCTATAGGTTTTCTATATAGGCATTATGCCAGGAATCTGCAACCAGGGCCAGTGTGTGGGAATAGGGCAAGTAGACGGCCACCTAGGGCGCCCCTTGAACTAGAGGCGCCACAAGGCACTCCCTCTCCCCATGCCCCATGCCAGCGCTGCTGCCGTCCTGACTTTGCCGGGGTCTCCTGAGGCTCAGGTAGGGTTGCCAATCCCCAGGTGGCGGCAGGGGATTCCCCAGTTTGGAGGCCCTCCCTCCGCTTCAGGGTCATCACAAAGCGGGGGGAGGGAAATGTCTGCTGGGAACTCTATTATTCCCTATGGAGATTTATTCCCATAGAAAATAATGGAGAATTTATTTATTTATTTAGGATTTATATCCCGCCCTCCCCCCAGAGACCCGCGGAATTGATCTGCGGGTCTCTGGCGGGGGGCTGTTTTTTGGGGTAGAGGCACCACATTTTCAGTATAGCATCTAGTGCCTCTCCCCAAAATACCCCCCAAGTTTCAAAAAGATTGGACCAGGGGGTCCAATTCTATGAGCCCCAAAAGAAGGTGTCCCTATCCTTCGTTATTTCCTATGGAAGGAAGGAATTGAAAAGGTGTGCCGTCCCTTTAAATGTGATGGCCAGAACTCCCTTTGGTGTTCAATGATGTTCGTCACAGCCTTGATCTTGGCTCCACCCCCAAAGTCTCCTGGCTCCACCCCCAAAGTCCCCAGATATTTCTTGACTTGGACTTGGCAACCCTAGGCTCGGGAGACCTCGGCAAAATTGAGGGGTGGGTGGGTGACAGTGACATCATAGCAATGGGGGGTGGAGAAGCGGGGTTCAGCCCAGGGGCACCCCTAGCCCCAGGCCTGTCTGCAACATGGTGCCCGTGGGCTCTAAGGTGCCAGCCAATACGTTCTTGATGCCCACCAAGTGTTTTTAGAAAGTGTGTAGGGCAGGCGTGGCCAAACTGCGGTTGAGGAGTCAAATGCGGCTCTTTCACATGTATTGTGTCGCTCTTGAAGTCTCCACCGCTCTGTCAGCCAGCTCGGAGAAGGCATTTCTGTCTTTAAATCACCACTCCAAGCCAGCTGGCAGCTTGGAGAATGCATTTAAAGTAGTTTTCTTTCCACCTCTCCCTCCCCACCCATCTTCCTTCCTTCCTTCCAATTCCCATAGGGTATAATGGAGAATTGATCCAAAGGTATTTGGGGCTCTGGGGGAAACTATTTTTTGAGGCAGAGGCGCTGATGCCTCTCCTCAAAACACCCCCCCAAGTTTCAAAAAGATTGGACTATGGGGTCCAATTCTATGAGCCCCGAAGGAAGGTGCCCCTATCCTTCATTATTTCCAACGGAGGCAAGGCATTTAAAAGCTGTGCGGTCCCTTTAACTGCAATGGCCAGATCTCCCTTTGGAGTTCAATTGTGCTTGTCACAACCTTGCTCCTGGCTCCACCCCCAAAGTCTCCTGGCTCCACCCCCAGTCCCCAGATATTTCTTGAATTGGACCCAGGGCTGGCCCGAGACTGTATGGCACCCTAGGCAAGGATAACTTCTGACATCCCTCCCCCCCACTGGTAGCATCACTGAGTCACATGGGGGTGCCCAATTCGGCACCCCCAGAAGGCTGGTGCCCCAGGCAATTGCCAAGTTTGCCCAGCCTTGACTGAACCTAGGGTTGCCAAGTTCAGTTCAAGAAATATCTGGGGACTTTGGGGGTGGAGCCAGGAGCAAGGGTGTGACAAGCATCATTGAACTCCGAAGGGAGTTCTGGCCATCACATTTAAAGGGACCGCACACCTTTTCAATGCCTTCCTTCCATAGGAAATAATGGATAGGGGCACCTTCTTTGGGGGCTCATAGAATTAGACCCCCTGGTCCAATCGTTTTGAAACTTAGGGAGCATTTTGGGGAGAGCCACTGGATGCTATGCTGCAAATTTGGTGCCTCTACCTCAAAAAACAGGGCCTGCAGAGCCCCAGATACCCGTGGATCAATTCTCCATTATTTCCCCATTATTTATTAGCAAATAAATTTAACAAGAAAGAGTGACGGTCAGGAGTCCATTCCATATTATTAGGAATATCCATGTTAAGAAATGCCACATACTACTGGACTCTTACTCTTTTCTACTTTCACATGAAGAAGTCACAGGGGGAGGGACGGTGGCTCAGTGGTAGAGCATCTGCTTGGGAAGCAGAAGGTCCCTGGTTCAACCCCCGGCATCTCCAACTAAAAAGGGTCCAGGCAAATAGGTGTGAAAAACCTCAGCTTGAGACCCTGGAGAGCCGCTGCCAGTCTGAGAAGACGATACTGACTTTGATGGACCAAAGGTCTGATTCAGTATAAGGCAGCTTCATATGTTCATATGTATGTCCTATGGGAATAAGTCTCCATAGGGAATCATGAGTTCCCGGCAGACATTTCCCTCCCCTCCCCTCGCTTTCTGATGACCCTGAAGCGAGGGGAGGGCCTCCAAACCAGGGGATCCCCTGCCCCCACCTGGGGATTGGCAACCCTAATTGGACCTGGCAACCCTATACCCAGCCGGTCTCTTTCCACCTGTAATTTAAACCTATTCCTGCAAATCCTCTCCCCTGCTGTCAACGGGATCAGCTCCCTGCCTTCCTCTAAATGGCAACCTTTCGAATGCATAAAGAGAGCCATTGTGCACACACACACACACACACCCCCGCCAAACCTCTTCTTCTCTGGACTGAACATTCCCAAGTGCCTTTCCTTGTAGGGTTCGGTCTCCAGGCCCCTGGTTATCCTTGTCCACCCTGATTATACTCATCAAAAAGGACACACCCACTTCATTACATCCATGTCCCTTCTGAAGTGGGGCCTCCAGAACGTCACACAACGCTCCCAGCCTGGCCAATGTGGTGCGTAGGGTTGCCAATCCCCAGGTGGGGGCAGGGGATCCTCCGGTTTGGAGGCCCTCCCCCCGCTTCAGGGTCGTCAGAAAGCGGGGGGGGGGGGGAGGGGAGGGAAATGTCTGCTGGGAACTCTGTTATTCCCTATGGAGATTTATTCCCATAGAAAATGGGGCTCTGGGGGGGCTGTTTTTTGAGGTAGAGGCACCAGATTTTCAGTATAGCATCTAGTGCCTCTCCCCAAAATATCCTCCAGGTTTCAAAATGATTGGACCAGGGGGTCCAATTCTATGAGCCCCAAAAGAAGGTGCCCCTATCCTTCATGATTTCCTATGGAAGGAAGGAATTGAAAAGGTGTGCCGTCCCTTTAAATGTGATGGCCAGAACTCCCTTTGGAGTTCAATGATGCTTTTTTTTTTTTAACTTTTAATTTCTATCCCGCCCTCCCCGCCGAAGCAGGCTCAGGGCGGCTCACAACATAAAATACATTATACATTATGCTTGTCATAGCCTTGATCTTGGCTCCACCCCTAATGTCTCCTGGCTCCACCCCCAGAGTCTCCTGGCTCCACTCCCAAAGTCCCCAGATATTTCTTGAATTGGACTTGGCAACCCTAGTGGTGCGCAGCTACGGTTGCCATTCCCCAGGTAGGACGTCCCCAGCTGGACGCCCTGGGAGGAGCCGGCTTCAACTTGTCAGGTTTAGAGAAGTATTGAGGAATGCACAAGCACTGAATGATACCCCAACTTATATGTCCGACAATGCTCTACAGTGAAACGGCCAGTTCCAGCCTGCGGCCCCATCACCGGAATTCCAATGAGCAGAGTTCTTCCCTTTGTTCCACTGGTGTAAAGAGAAAGTATTTATTTATCCTCAGGTGGGGGCAGGGCACCTCCTGGTTTGGAGAAAGAGTGTTTGGCGCAAAGTGTTAAAGCTGCAGTACTGCAGTCCTAAGCTCTGCTCACGACCTGAGTTCGATCCCCGGTGGAAGCTGGGTTCAGGTAGCCGGCTCCAGGTTGACTCAGCCTTCCATCCTTCCGAGGTCGGTCAAATGAGTACCCAGCGTGCTGGGGGGAAAGCGTAGATGACTGGGGAAGGCAATGGCAAACCATCCCGTAAAAAGTCTGCCGTGAAAACGTTGTGAAAGCAACGTCACCCCAGAGTCGGAAACGAATGGTGCTTGCACAGGGGACCTTTCCTTTTTCCTTTCCTATCTTTGTTCCACTGGTGTAAGGAGAAAGTGTTTATTTCCCATGGAAAATCTTCGAGAACACAGTGGACTTTTGAATATTTGGAAATGGACTAGAGTTTCTGCTTTCAGCGGCTTTTTTGACGGGTCTGGTATTTATATATGAAAGCATTTTTGCACCATTTGAATATATTAATTTTTTGTCTCAAAGATGCAATACAATTATTCATAAATTCATCTTTATTTGTTTATTTGCCAGTAATATAGCCGTGTTGTTTCTTTGTATTAATCCCCAGGTAGGGGCAGGGGATCCCCTGGTTTGGAGACCCTCCCCCGCTTCGGAGTCATCAGAAAGCGGAGGGGGGGAGGTCTCCTGGGCACTCTATTATTCCCTATGGAGATTGATTCCCATAGGGTATAATGGAGAATTGATCTGCCGGTATCTGGGGCTCTTGGGGAGTTGTTTTTTGAGGTAGAGGCACCATATTTTCAGCACAGCATCCGGTGCCTCTCCCCAAAATACCCTCCAGGTTTCAAAAGGATTGGACCAGGGGGTCCGATTCTATGAGCCCCCAAAGAAGGTGCCCCTATCCTTCATTATTTTAAATGCCTTTCCTCCAATGGAGGGAAGGCATTTAAAAGGTGTGCGGTCCCTTGAAATGTGATGGCCAGAGCTCCCTTTGGAGTTCAATCATGCTTGTCACAACCTTGCTCCTGGCTCCGCCCCCAAAGTCCCCGATATTTCTTGAATTGGACTTGTGCAACCCAATGTACAGCAGGACTGACATCTTGCAGTTTGGATGTTATGCCGCTGCTGATACACCCCCAAGACCACATTAGCTTTTTTTGCTGCTGCATCACACTGACTGCTCATATATAGCTGATAGTCCACCCACTCCCAAGACCTTCCGCTACTCAGAAGTGTATCCCCCATCCAGTACGAACGCCTCTCGTTTTTTGTTTCCCAGAGGTAGAACTCGGCACTTATCCTTGTTGAATCGCATCTCGTTCGCGTCTTCCCGCTCTCCTGGTGCATTCAGCTCTCGTTGACTTCTGTGTCTGTCTTCCAGGGTGTTCCCTAGTCCTCCTAATCTAGTAAAGCGGAAGAATTTCAAGCCTCGGGGTGGAAGTGTGAACAAGCCTCCAAAGCCCAGCCCTTTGCGGTACTATCCGTTCACGTTTCGCTTACACCCCAATTTCACGGAAAGCTGGCAAAGGATTTGAACGACTTGGCCTGGGAGCTGGGTGGAAATGCTGCAAGGAACACGGGCACGCCAACTTAATATCCATGCCAGGTGGCTGCCTAGGGCAGCTTTCGTTTCAGGTGTGATGGTGCGGTAGGGCTGCCAGGTCCGACTCAAGAAATATCAGGGAATTTTGGGGGTGGAGCTGGGAGCAAGGTGGTGACAAGCACAATTGAACTCCAAAGAGAGCCAGTTTGGTGTAGTGGTTAAGTGTGCGGACTCTTATCTGGGAGAACCGGGTTTGATTCCCCACTCCTCCACTTGCACCTGCTGGCATGGCCTTGGGTCAGCCACAGCTCTGGCAGGAGTTGTCCTTGAAAGGGCAGCTGCTGTGAGAGCTCTCTCAGCCCCACCCACCTCACAAGGTGTCTGTTGTGGGGGAGGAAGGGAAAGGCGATTGTGAGCCGCTCTGAGACTCTTCGGAGTGGAGGGCGGGATATAATTCCAGTATCTTCATCTACCTCACAGGGTGTCTGTTGTGGGGGGGGGGAGGGAAAGGAGATTGTGAGCTGCTCTGAGACTCTTCGGAGTGGAGGGCGGGATATAAATCCAATATCTTCTTCTACCTCACAGGGTGTCTGTTTTGGGGGAGGGAGATAAAGGAGTTTGTGAGCTGCTCTGAGACTCTTGAGTGGAGAGCGGAATATAAATCCAATGTCTTCTTCTTCAAAGGGAATTCTGGCCATCACATTTAAAGGGTCCGCACATCTTTTGAATGCCTTGCCTCTGTTTGGAATAATGAAGGATGGGGCACCTTCTTTGGGGGCTCATAGAATCGGACCCCATGTTCCAATCTTTTTATAACTTAAGGGGGTGTTTTGAGGAGAGGCACCAGGTGCTATGCTGAAAATCTGGGGCCCTTTCCTCAAAAAACAGCCCCAGATAAGAGCCCCGTGGAACAGAGTGGTAAAGCTGCAGTACTGCAGTTGGAGCCCTCTGCTCACAACCTGAGTTCTATCACAGCAGAAGCTGGGTTTTCAGGTAGCCGGCTCCAGGTTGACTCAGCCTTCCCTCCTTCTGAGGTTGATAAAATGAGTCCCCAGCTTGCTGGGGGAAAAGTGTAGATGACTGGGGAAGGCAATGGCAAACCACCCCATAAAAAGTCTTCCGTGAAAATGTTGTGAAAGCAACGTCACCCCAGAGTCGAAAGCGACTAGTGCTTGCACAGGGGACTACCTTTACCTTTTTAGATCCCCAGATACCCACAAATCAATTCTTCATTATACCCTATGCCAGTCTCCATAGGATATAATGGAGTGCCCAGCAGATATTTCCTTCCCCTCCCCTTTCTGATGACCCTGAAGTGGGGTGAGGGCCTCCAAACCAAGAGATCCCCTGCCCCAACCTAGGGATTAGCGAAACTATAGGATCTTAGCATACAACTGTGTACCTGGTATCTAACAGATATGTTTTGAACCTTGCTGGTCTTCTATGAATGTATTGTAAAGATTGGATTCCAGCGATAAATAAGCCTCCAAACTGAAGAAAGACGAATGAAATGTCTTGATAGCTAGAACAGACATCTTTGGAATGGCTGCCTTTCAAATACTGGAATATTGTGATTGGAAAGGCCGTTTTAGAAAGATTGTGAATATATTTTTTGCTAAGTGCACTTGTTTATTTGAAGTTCTTTGTGCAAGCTTGGTCAGAACACCACTGACCTCTACATTACACTGCCTGGTTGTTAAAAATTATGGTGTCTCTTAGCAGTTTTTTATTTACCCACCTGAGAATTGGCAACCCTACACTGCAGATTGAAGGATTGCCTCAGCTAATTTCTCTTTCCTCGTCTGTTTTATGACCCCTTTATTCCTCATTCGCAGAGGGTTTAAATTCAGTATACTAGGCCATGGGGGCAGAGAGTTGTATTTTGCACATTCTGCTGTGTAAAATACACTTCACAGTGACAGTGCTGTAGATGCCTGTAAAAGAAATGTTTAACCTTGATAATGTGTTTGCTCTCTGACCTGACTGTAAAAATCTGATGAGCAGCAATGGAATATACTATTTTTATCTTTTGTATTTATTTTACTTCCTCGAGACCTGATTTTTTTTCCCCTCAGAAAGGACCCAAGGAAAGGACATCATTTGCCTCTCCTCCATTTTTCCCCACAGCAACCCTTTGAGGTAGGTCAGGCTGAGAGTGTGTATGACTGGCCCAAGATCACCCAGTAAGCAGAGCAAGGAATTGAACCTGGGTTGCCCAGTTCCTAGTCTAAAAGAGCCAGTTTGGTGTACTGGTTAAGTGTGCGGAGTCTTATCTGGGAGAACCGGGTTTGATTCCCCCACTCCTCCCCCTGCAGCTGCTGGAATGGCCTTGGGTCAGCCATAGCTCTTGTTGGAGTTGTCCTTGAAAGAGCAGCTTCTGTCAGAGCTCTCTCAGCTGCACCCACCTCACAGGGTGTCTGCTGTGGAAGAAGAAGGTAAAGGAGATTGTAAGACTGATTCAGAGAGAAGGGCAGGGTATAAATCTACAATCTATCGCTGTAGCCGAGGAGTCCCAAAATGTGGCCATGGCACCCACTAACACCTTTTCTGGAGCTCACCAAGTGTTTTCAGAAAGTGAGTAGGGCTTTTGCCCAGCAGGGCTTCTGATTGGTCATACAAGTTGACTGACTGTGTGGGTTTTTTTAAAATGTTGCTATGGCAACAGCTGACAGCGCAAAACAAGGATCTTCACTGTGTGACTGAAGAGAAGCTGCGGCAGCCATTTTGGGGCTGGCTCCACCTTCTGTGGCCGCCATTTTGTGGGTGTATCCACCATTCTGTGTCAGAATTTCGAAGGCCCCTGCAGGCTCAAAAGTGTTGGGGAGCCCTGCTGTAGCCACTACCCCACACTGCTTTCTTACACCGCCCGGGAGCAGAATTCAACACCAATTATGAATTTGAATGACTTATGGAAAGGACAGTCTAGCCCTGCTGAATTTAGAACTAGCAGTCTGAAATTTGATGCTGAAGGACACTGGGAAAGTCTCACAGATCATACATTAATCAATTTGTTTCCTTTATCCTCTGCCTCGCCTCCTACTTGGGGGCCAATGCAGCTTACATCATTCTCGATTTATCTTCACAACCTCCCTGTGAGGTAGGTTAGGCCGCGTGACTGGCCCAAGGTCACCCAGGGTGCTTCCACGGCAGAGTGGCGATTCAGACTAAAGGAACAATTCGCAATTGTTGTCCAAGAAGCTGACTGAACAGAAGGGAAGTTTGGGCTAACAAAAGCATATCGGACTGAAAACACCACTCGAGGATGCTTCGTCTTCCATCTCCTGAAGATACACCGACCCGCCTGCTTTGGATTCCTGCAGATGTCGACATCTGTCTGAAACACAAATATCGCACTTTTCCTCAAAGACCTCAGGATGATGGACACGGCTCTCCCCCCGACCGCCCTCCAACTATCTTACCTTCACAACAACCCTGAGGTAGGCTAGTCTGGCCTCAGAGCTCCATGGCTAGGGGAGTTGGACATCGGTCTAGTCATGTTCCAGCATGCTGACCACACTGCGGCTCTTGTGCACACGTGAACCTGTGTGTTACACACACAAGACACATCCTTCTGTATGCTCAACAAGAAGCTACAGCTGTTGCGTATACTTATATGGACTCTGGGGTTGCCAGGTCTGGGTTGAAAAATACCTGGAGACTTTGGGGGTGGGTCTGGGAGAAGACAGGGTTTGAGGAAGGAAGGGCCCTGCACAGAGTACGATGCCATAGAGTCTACCCTTTGAAGCAGCCAGGGCTTTTTTTGTAGCAGGAACTCCTTTGCATATTAAGCCACTCACCCCTGATGTAGCCAATCCTCCTGGAGCTTACAGCAGGCCCTGTACGAAGAGCCCTGTAAGGAATTCTAGCAGGACCTCCTTTGCATATTAGGCCACACCCCCTGATGTAGCCAATCCTCCTGGAGCTTACAGCAGGCCCTGTACGAAGAGCCCTGTAAGGAATTCTAGCAGGACCTCCTTTGCATATTAGGCCACACCCCCTGATGTAGCCAATCCTCCTGGAGCTTACAGCAGGCCCTGTGAGAAGAGCCCTGTAAGGAATTCTAGCAGAACCTCCTTTGCATATTAGGCCACACCCCCTGATGTAGCCAATCCTCCTGGAGCTTACAGCAGGCCCTGTGAGAAGAGCCCTGTAAGGAATTCTAGCAGAACCTCCTTTGCATATTAGGCCACACCCCCTGATGTAGCCAATCCTCCTGGAGCTTACAGCAGGCCCTGTACTAAGAGCCCTGTAAGGAATTCTAGCAGGACCTCCTTTGCATATTAGGCCACACCCCCCTGATGTAGCCAATCCTCCTGGAGCTTACAGCAGGCCCTGTACTAAGAGCCCTGTAAGGAATTCTAGCAGAACCTCCTTTGCATATTAGGCCACACCCCCTGATGTGGCCAGTCCTCCTGAAGCTGACAGCAGGCCCTGAACTAAGAGCCCTGTAAGGAATTCTAGCAGGACCTCCTTTGCCTATTAGGCCACACCCCCCTGATGTAGCCAATCCTCCTGGAGCTTACAGCAGGCCCTGTACTAAGAGCCCTGTAAGGAATTCTAGCAGGACCTCCTTTGCCTATTAGGCCACACACCCCTGATGTAGCCAATCCTCCTGGAGCTTACAGCAGGCCCTGTGAGAAGAGCCCTGTAAGGAATTCTAGCAGGACCTCCTTTGCCTATTAGGCCACACACCCCTGATGTAGCCAATCCTCCTGGAGCTTACAGCAGGCCCTGTACTAAGAGCCCTGTAAGGAATTCTAGCAGGACCTCCTTTGCCTATTAGGCCACACCCCCTGATGTAGCCGATCCTCCTGGAGCTTACAGCAGACCCTGTACAGAGGAGCCCTGTAAGCTCTTGGAGGATGGGCTATATCAGGGAGTGTGGCCTAACGTGCAAAGGAGTTCCTGCTACAAACAAAGCCCTGAAAGCAGCCATTTTCCCCAGGATGGAGATGGGTTGTAAAAGCAGATCTCCAGGCCCCACCTGGAGGCTGGAAACCCTAATAGACTCCTTGGTTTGCCTTATCCGCTTGGTAGATTTTTAGGTCCATGCTTAAAACATTCGGCATACCCTTTTAAAAAAAAATGCTCCATGTGCCCAATCTGGATAGCCCAGGCAAGTCAGATCTTGGAAGCTAAACAGGGGCGACTCTGGTAAGTACTTGGATGGGAGATCTCCGTGAAATACCAGAGGTGGGAGGCAGGGGCAGGCTTTATTCAGCCACCTCTCTGAATATCCTCCAAACCCCCAGCAGGGGTCAGTCACCAGAGGTCACCATGACTTCCAGGTGCACACACTCACACACGCACACTCATATAGGACTTTTTTAAAAAGCAGGAATGCACAGGAACATAGTTCTGGTTGGCTTGGTGTCAGGGGTAGTGGCCTAATATGCAAATAAGTTCCTGCTGGGCCTTTTCCCACAAAAAAAAATTATTCTTTATAAAATTATTTTATTTTAAATAATAAAAACATGCTGCATGTGGAATGAACTAGCTCAGGGGTGGCCAAACTTTGACTCGGGAACCATATGCTCTTGAAGCCCCCGCTGCTCTCTCAGCCAGCTTGGAAAAGGCATTTGTCTCTTCGAATCACTTCTCCAAGATAAGCCAGCCAGCAGTTTGGAGAATGCATTTACAATTAAAGTTGCTTTCTTTCCACCTCTCTCCCCCATCCATTTTCCTTCCTTCCTTCCTTCCTTCCTTCCTTCCTTCCTTCCTTCCTTCCTTCCTTCCTTCCTTCCTTCCTTCCTTCCTTCCTTCCTTCCTTCCTTCCTTCCTTCCTTCCTTCCTTCCTTCCTTCCTTCCTTCCTTCCTTCCTCTCTTGCGGCTCTCAAATATCTCACACGTTTATTCAATTTGACTCTTACATTAAGCAAGTTTGGCCACCCCAGCACTAGCTTTTTTTCTCCAGCAGAAAAGCTAGCTTCACGTCCCGGAGTTCCTTAGAAACCAACAAGATTTCCAAGTCAAAACTCCTTTTGTTGTTATCTGATGAAGGGAGCTTTGATTCTGGAATGTTCACGGCCCGAAAATCTTGTTGGGCTGTGTGCAACGGGACTCGAATCTAGTTGGTCTATTGCAAATTAACACTGCTGCCCTCTGAAACTATCCAAGGGGTGGAGTGGGGGGAACAACCTTTAATGGAAATATTCTTTTTATCTTTCCTGCCTCGGCAGGTTGCGAAGAGCAAGTCCTGCCGGAGGAAATCTGTAAACCCTTCAGTGATTTCGTACTGAGAAAGGAAAGGGTGTGACCACGGGGTGGGAGGTTTCCAGACTGGCAAGTTACACGATTGAATTACCTTCCTTTTGGGCATGCCCTCTTCGGCCAGAGGTAGCAGGGCAGGAGACGGATTCGCTGGCAGCCGAATTGGAAAGAGCTCTGCGAACTTTCGTGGGGGGCCAAAGAAGAAAGGGGGGACCGGTGATTGTCTTTTTGGACTTCCCAGCAAGGTAAGCTGTGCTCTGCAAATCCTTTCTGTTTCCGCGGCAAAGAACAAAAATGCCTTTTGTCGCAGATCACTGGGTAGGGCCCGGATCCTAGGGCAGGGTTTTTACTGACTGTATAATCTTTTTAGGAAAAAATGTGTCTCATCTGAGAAATCTCGTGAAGGATAAAGCACCCAAAAACACCGTTGATTCCTTGTAACAGGTTGGCTTCTTTAGCATGAGACTTTCTAGGAAGGTGATTCTTCCTGTATGTATGTAAGTGCCATTGAGTTGCCAGTGACTTAGGGCAACCCGAGCAAGGGGCTTTCTAGGCAAATGAGAAGCCGAACTGGTTAGCCATTACCTTCCTCTGCAGAGCTTTCCCTGGCGATCTCTCATCCAAGTGCCAATCCCACGTAGGTTCTGACGAGATCTGGCTATACCGTGCTGGTTCCCCTTCCTCTTTCATCCTATACATGTTTAAATTTAGAAATACACTGTGCGTTCCCTTTTTTGCCCCTGCCAAACGAAGCCTCATCTCGTATCATAACAGTATTCTTGTAGGGTCTTTATACACTGCATTGGATTGAAGTTTCAGGGGTGGGGCGCAGTACGCCATGGAGCCGTGCCCAAACATGGAGAGTTGGCTTGCTTCCACCCAGGTAGCTGATAAAAGCGCCCAGCCCCTATACCGAGGAAAAAGACTGGCCGGTGCATTTCCTTCATAAAGATTGTCAGAAGGGTAATTCTCCCCACCACCACCCCCCCGCACACACAGACCATTGAAAATCTTGTTTTGCAGGCCTTCAAAAGAATGTGTCTGCCAAAACCTATGCTGTATAAGAACACAATGGATCGCTTTTGTCTTCCAGCCGGCTAGCGTACCATAATGGCTTTGACTTTCATGCACCCAGTCATTGTCTTTGCTTTGTTCGACATCTGTGATTCATTCGGCTACCGGTGGCTGGTTTTCTTTTAAAGTTAGACGTTCCAGGCGATTGCTTATTGCAAAGGGGAGGGGAGCTAGATAGTTGGGTGTCGGTCGACAGCCTAGGGGTTCCTGCAGCCCAAGCCGTCGGTTGGCAGAACGTCCCAGGGTATGTTTTCGGTCCCTTCTAAAAATATATATATGAATCCATTTGGCCTTCATTAAAACGACCTCACGGGCTTTTGCAAGCCGGTAGGCTTTATGAAAGAGCTTTGCACGACTGAGATTCCAAGCACGCTTGTAAGACATTTCTTCTTTCATATAGATCAGGGGAGGCCAACGGTAGCTCTCCAGATGTTTTTTGCCTACAGCTCCCATCAGCCCCAGACATTGGCCATGCTGGCTGGGGCTGATGAGAGTTGTAGGCAAAAAACATCTGGAGAGCTACCGTTGGCCACTCCTGACATAGATCAAGGAGGGTAGCCGTGTGTAGCGGTAGAAAAGAGCAAGATCCCTGTCGCACCTTAAAGACGAATAAAATCTGTGGCAGGGTAGGAGGCTTCATGAGTTACTGCTCACTTCTTAGTGACTAAGGTTGCCAGATCTGTGTTGGAAAACATCTGGAGACTTGGGGGTGGATCCAGGAGAGAGCGGGGTTTGGGGAGGGAAGGGGCCTCAGCATGGTCCAATGCCATAGACCACACCCTTCAAAGCAGCCATTTTCTCTGGGGGAACTGATCTCTGCCAATCGGAGATAGTGTTGGAAGGCCTGTGTTGGAAAACACCTGGAGAAGTTGGGGGTGAATCCAGGAAAGAGCAAAGTTTGGGAGAGGAGAAACCCCAGCATGGTACAATGCCCTAGAGCAGGGGTGTCAAACTCATTTGTTATGAGGGCTGGATCTGACATAATGAGACCTTATTGGGCCGGGCCATGTCAGGTTCGGCCGAAGAAGAAGATGATATTGGATTTATATCCCGCCCTCCACTCCGAAGAGTCTCAGAGCGGCTCACAATCTCCTTTACCTTCCTCCCCCACAACAGACACCCTGTGAGGTAGATGAAGATATTGGATTTATATCCCGCCCTCCACTCCGAAGAGTCTCAGAGCGGCTCACAATCTCCTTTACCTTCCTCCCCCACAACAGACACCCTGTGAGGTAGATGAAGATATTGGATTTATATCCCGCCCCCCACTCCGAAGAGTCTCAGAGTGGCTCACAATCTCCTTTACTTCCCCCCCCCACCCCACAACAGACACCCTGTGAGGTAGATGAAGATATTGGAATTGTATCCCACCCTCCACTCCGAAGAGTCTCAGAGCGGCTCACAATCTCCTTTCCCTTCCTCCCCCACAACAGACACCCTGTGAGGTGGGTGGGGGCTGGAGAGGGCTTTCACAGCAGCTGCCCTTTCAAGGACAACCTCTGCCAGAGCTATGGCTGACCCAAGGGCATCCCAGCAGCTGCAAGTGGAGGAGTGGGGAATCAAACCCGCTTCTCCCAGATAAGAGTCCATGCACTTAACCACTCACCCAACTGGCTCTCTATTAGAGCTATGGCTGACCCAAGGCCATGCCAGCAGGTGCAAGTGGAGGAGTGGGGAATCAAACCCAGTTCTCCCAGATAAGAGTCCGCCCACTTAACCACTATGGCTGACCCAAGGCCATCCCAGCAGGTGCAAATGGAGGAGTGGGGAATCAAACCGGTTCTCCCAGATAAGAATCCGCACACTTCACCACCAAACTGGCTCTCCATGTCAGGCTGGGCATGTGTGTACCTATTTAAGATTAGGTAGCAGAGTTATAAATTTTATAAAGGACACAGAAAAACACAAATATATATTTAAAAAAAACTTAAATCATGCTTAAAATATTAGCATTAATTTGTCTTAAAGATGCTTTCTTTGTATCTCTCCCATGGGATTCAGGGAACTGGGCAAAGGAAGCTCTGGCTCTTTCCTTCCTTCCCCAGGAAACTGGAGGGGGGGGAGAGTCTCAGCCAATAGAAGGAAGAGAGAGGCTTGGCTCAGTAGCTCTGCTGGGCAACTGAGAGAGCCTGGCAAAGCAAGCTATTCCTCCTCCCTTCCTCCCAAGGGAGGAGCCTCAGCCAATGGAGAAAATAGAGGTCTTGCTCTGTAGCTCCTGTGCAATTGAGCAAGCCTTGCAAAGCAAGCTGTTATACAGAAGGAAGCGCGATATAGGGAGAAGGAACCAGTTGACAGCCAGTTGCATGGGGGTTTGATAGGAGCCCTCTGGGGGCCTGATTTGGCACCTAAACTGCATGTGTTTGACACCCCTGCCCTAAAGTCCACCCTTCAAAGCAGCCGTTTTCTCCAGAGGAGCTGATCTCTGCCAGTTGAATATCAGTTGTAAAAGCAGGTCTCCAGGCCCCCACCTGGAGGTTGGCAACTTTATCAGCGACCCATGAAAAATCATTTGGTTAGTCTTTAAGGTGCTACTGGACTCTTGTTGCATTCTTTTCTGTAATTTAGCATCAGAGTTACCAAATACTACTTTTAAAGATTGCAACTATTGAATACAAAGAACGGGACGTTAGGTGTGTTTTATTGCCTGCTTTTGTTGGAGATAATGTTGCCAAATGGCGTGTTCCAGCATATTTTCCCCACAGAAGTTGGCTGGATATTAAATTGTGGTTTGCCTGTGTGTCTTTCAGTGGGCGTTGCTGGTCATGGCGGGAAAGTTCCGTAACAAAATGGTGGCGATGCATCAGTAGCATCTGTTCCATCCTCATGTAGGCATGCTGGGTTTGAATTCTGGCCCCCATCTTTGTAAAGCCGTGATGACTCATGCCTCTACAAAGATGGCACCCAAAGTGCATGTGTATCACGGGCATCTTGGCTGAGGGAATTCCTGTCAGTGGCACAGTCAACCGCTCTCGAGCTAGAGGGCAGTTTTGGCTAAGCGGGGGAGTCAATTCAGCTTCTAGTTTGAGATCCAGCTTGATGCAGTGGTTTAGAGCGGCGGACTTTAATCTGGAGAGCCAAGTTTGATACCCACTCCTCACATGAAGCCCAGCTGCGTGACCTTAGGCCAGTCACAATTTCCCTTTCAGACCTCTCTCAGCCCCACCCACCTCATAGGGTGTCTGTTGTAGGGGAGGAAGGTAAAGGAGATTATTGGCCACTCTGAGATATAGAGAGAAGGGCAAGGTATAAATCCAATTTCTTTTTCCTCTTTCTCTTCCTCCTCCTCTTCTTCTAGTTGGGATCTACTCCTCATACAAACTCAGCACTTACAAGTGCCTTTCCCTGACTAGCAGGGGAGAAGGAAAAAGAAGGGGTGGGTATGACTCAACTGGGCATGAAGCCATCCCAGGCATGAAGAGATGCAACTAGACCTAGCTGGGAAAAGGGCAATAGCCAAGTTTCCTCTGTAACAACAGAGCCCGGGAAGCTAATTGGGAAGAACATAAGAGAAGCCATGTTGGATCAGGCCAATGGCCCATCCAGTCCAACACTCTGTGTCACATAAGAACATAAGAGAAGCCCTGTTGGATCAGGCCAGTGGCCCATCCAGTCCAACACTCTGTGTCACATAAGAACATAAGAGAAGCCATGTTGGATCAGGCCAGTGGCCCATCCAGTCCAACACTCTGTCACATAAGAACATAAGAGAAGCCCTGTTGTATCAGGCCAGTGGCCCATCCAGTCCAACACTCTGTGTCACAAGAGAAGCCATGTTGGATCAGGCCAGTGGCGCATCCAGTCCAACACTCTGTGTCACATAAGAACATAAGAGAAGCCATGTTGGATCAGGCCAGTGGCCCATCCAGTCCAACACTCTGTGTCACATAAGAACGTAAGAGAAGCCATGTTGGATCAGGCCAATGGCCCATCCAGTCCAACACTCTGTGTCACATAAGAACATAAGAGAAGCCCTGTTGGATCAGGCCAATGGCCCCTCCAGTCCAACATTCTGTGTCACATAAGAACATAAGAGAAGCCAGGTTGGATCAGGCCAATGGCCCATCCAGTCCAACACTCTGTGTCACATAAGAACATAAGAGAAGCCCTGTTGGATCAGGACAATGGCCCCTCCAGTCCAACACTCTGTGTCACATAAGAACATAAGAGAAGCCAGGTTGGATCAGGCCAATGGCCCATCCAGTCCAACACTCTGTGTCACATAAGAACATAAGAGAAGCCCTGTTGGATCAGGCCAATGGCCCCTCCAGTCCAACACTCTGTGTCACATAAGAACATAAGAGAAGCCATGTTGGATCAGGCCAATGGCCCCTCCAGTCCAACACTCTGTGTCACATAAGAACATAAGAGAAGCCATGTTGGATCAGGCCAATGGCCCATCCAGTCCAACACTCTGTGTCACACAGTGGCCAATATATGTGTGTGTGTATACACACACAGACACACACATACATTTATATATACACACTGTGGCTAATAGCCACTGATGGACCTCTGCTCCATATTTTTATCCAATCCCCTTTTAAAGCTGGCGATGCTTGTAGCCGCCGCCACCTCCTGTGGCAGTGAATTCCACATGTTAATCACCCTTTGGGTGAAGAAGGACTTTCCTTTTGGGGAGAGGCACTGAAACCAAGGTCTCCTTTGCACGACCACGTGCTGCTGAACTTGTGAGAGAATTGCCATATCCTGACACCAAAGTCATGGAACATTTCGTTGTTTGCATCGCTAAGAACTAGGGATCATGTCATTAAAAAAGTTGTGCTTATCAGCACAACTCATTTTTATAACTTGTGCATCTGCCACACACACCCCGACATCCCCAGATGGTGTACTAAATTATATCAGCTCAGCATCTACCTTAAAAGGCTTCTTGAATTTGAATTGTCCTAATCAAACCTGACTCCCATCATACTTTTAAAATGACTTTGTCCTCTGTGGGCACAGTGGCACGATGAAGATTTCCATCTGTCTGCTTGGCATGTTTTGGTTGCTTCCCCATTTTTTATGGGGACAACTCAATAGACTATGGGCTTTTCCCCATGCTCAGCTGACTCCTGATTTTCTTGGTGGCCAGTCTGCAAGTACTGGAGTTGTTTTGGGAACAGCTCTTCTGCATGTCTGTTTCTCCTCCTTCATTTCCACCCCCCCCCCCGCAGAATTAGTTTATTTTCTTCCATATGTGCCTTCAATAATAAGGATTTTTGAGGGAGATTGTCGTCATCAGCAATATTCCCTCTAAGCTGTAGAGTTTTGTGAGCGAAAATTCTACGTTGTGCGCTACTGGCATTAAATTTAGCAGCTACTGAATAAATCAACTTGCTCGGAGGCCGTTTTCCCTGAGCTAAGACAAAAATGTGTGAGCTGGAGGCTAAAAGACTGTGAGCTGTCTCACACTAACTCAGCTTAGCGGGAACACTGGTCATCAGTGCTATCACAGCAAGCCCCTCCCCCCCCTTAAAAAGGCACTGAAATATCGATATATTGCTGGAGCATTGTGACAATAGGCTAGGCAGATTCTCTGAATTCTTTAATTTTTTAAAAACAGAAAGTAAGTCTCTATGCTATTCTCTCTTGGAGACGTGGCATTTTCCTTATATCATCACGAGGAAACTGCCTAGAGACTTACCTCCCCCCCCCCCCCCCATAATTTGACTGCAACATGACAGCTCTTAATTATCCAAAGACGCACGGGTGGCACACAATATTCAAAAGCACGTATTCATCCCTGATTCATCCCACAAATCCATTCATGGGCATAGGTTGTAGGAACATCGAAAGGGGCCCTGAGTGGCAATCCCTTTCCATTTCAGCTACACAAGGCAGCTAATTCTTAGCTCCGATTTATTTTGTTTGTTTGATCAAATTAAGCCCCCAAGAGCGGAAATCTGCTAGGACTCTGGGTACCAAGTGGGGTTAACAACTCCCAGGTGGAATGTGGAGATCTCCCAGAATGACAAGTGATTTCCTGACTATAGAATCCATAAAATCACTGAGTCAGAAGGGACCACACAGTCCAACCCCCTGCTCAGTGTAGGATCAGCCTAGAACATCCCTGTTCAGCGTTGGTCCAGCTGCTGCTTCAAGACCGCCAGTGAAGGGGAGCTCACCACCTCCCTCAGGAGCTGATTCCACTGTTGAACATCTCTGACTGTTAAAAAGTTTTTCCTTCGGGGACCCTTCCCACTCGTAATTTAAATCAATTCAGGGCTTTTTTTTTTTTTGTAGCAGGAACGCCTTTGCATATGAGGCCACACCCCCTGATGTAGCCAATTCCTGGAGCTTACAATAGGCCCTGTACGAAGAGCCCTGTAAACTCTTGGAGGATTGGCTACATCAGGGGTGTGTGGCCTAATAGGCAAAGGAGTTCCTGCTACAAAAATGCCCTGGATTTAGGATGGCTGGTCCTCTCCTCTGCTGCCAACAGGGGTGGCCCCCTGCCCTCTAAACGACAGCCTTTCACTCCCCCCTCACCATCTCCTCCAGACTGAACATCCCCAAAGTCTCTCAAACTTTACTTCTGGGGCTTGGTCTCCAAGCCACACACCCCCCTCCCCGCCTGATCATCCTCGTTGCTCTCCTTTGCACCCGCTCCAGTTCTGTCCGAATCCTTTTTTGATCACTTCCTCTGGACAAAATGGCAGTCCTGAAGGATGGGCTCAATCGCATCAACACATCTGCTGAGCTCCTTCCCATCCCTGCCCTCCACCCTCTCCAGATCTCCAGGAATTTCCCTAGCTGGAGTTGGCAAGCCTCGTACCAGGTAGCAAATACAGTTGCCAGGTCCAACACAAGAAATATCTGGGGACTTTGGGGGTGGAGTCAGGAGACTTTGGGGTGGAGCCCGGAGCAAGGGTGCGGCAAGCATGACTGAACTCCAAAGGGAGTTCTGGCCATCATATTTAAAGGGACCGCACACCTTTTAAAGGCCTTCCCTCCGCACACCTTTTAAAGGCCTTCCCTTTTAAAGGCCTTTAAAGGCCTTCCCACCTTTCGAGGGGCTCATAGAATTGGACCCCCTGGTTCAATCTTTGTGAAACTTGGGGGGTATTTTTAGTAGAAGCACCAGATGCTATGCTGGAAGCTCAGTTCCTCTATTGGCACACTATCGGCCGGTCTCAAATTTGCCCTTTTTGCCCTTTTGGGCAAACTTATTGAGAGGGCAGTGGCGTTGCAGCTACAGAGTTTCCTGGAGGATGCTTCTGTCCTTGACCCCTACCAATCTGGCTTCCGCCCGGGCCATGGGACGGAGACAGTGCTGGTCGCCCTGGTGGATGACCTTCAGCGGCATCTGGATCAAGGCGGCTCGGCGGTGCTGATGTTGTTGGACCTATCGGCAGCGTTCGATACGGTCGACCATCGGCTTCTGGCGCGCCGCCTTGCCGACGCTGGGATTCAGGGGCTGGCCTTGCAATGGCTTTCCTCTTTCCTTGATGGTCGGGGACAAAGGGTGGCGATTGGGGAGGAACTGTCCCAGAGACACACGCTTGACTGCGGCGTGCCTCAAGGGGCGGTACTTTCCCCAATGTTATTCAACATCTATATGCGCCCCCTTGCCCAGATTGCCCGAAGGTATGGGCTGGGTTGTCACCAATATGCGGATGACACCCAGCTCTATCTGCTTATGGACGGCCGGCCCGCCTGCGTCCCAGAAAATCTGGACCGGGCGTTACAGGCAGTGGCTAGGTGGCTTAGGCTGAGCGGGCTGAAGCTGAACCCAGCGAAGACAGAGGTCCTTTGCTTGGGTCGCTGCGGCCCGGGAAGGGAAATCCCCCTGCCAGTTTTTGACGGCGCGCCGCTGACAGCGTCGGGCAGGGTCAAGAGCCTGGGGGTGCTATTGGAGCCTTCTCTGACGATGGAGGCTCAGATAGCAGCCACTGCCAAGTCCGCTTTTTTTCACCTTAGGCGGGCGAGACAGTTGGCCCCCTTCCTGGAGCGCAACGACCTAGCAACAGTGATTCATGCTACGGTCACCTCGAGGTTGGACTACTGTAATGCCCTCTACATGGGGCTACCCTTGTGCCGGACCCGGAAACTGCAGTTGGTGCAGAACGCTGCTGCCCGGCTGTTATTAGGGCTCCCAAGATGGGAGCACATTCGGCCGGGGCTCCGGGATCTGCACTGGCTGCCAGTAACATTCCGAGTCCAGTACAAGGTGTTGGTCATTACCTTTAAAGCCCTGTATGGCCTAGGACCTGCCTACCTGAGGGACCGTCTCTCCCCACACGTTCCCCAGAGAGTACTACGTTCCGGCTCACAAAATCTGCTGGTAGTCCCTGGGCCAAAGGAGGCCCGCCTAAAATCCACCAGGGATCAGGCCTTCTCAACAGCGGCACCTTACTGGTGGAACCAGCTGCCGGAGGAGGTGCGGGCCCTGCGGGACCTAGGGCAGTTCCGCAGGGCCTGCAAGACAGCCCTCTTCCGGCAGGCCTATAACACCTAACTGATACTTTGGATGGAACATCTTTGGATGGAACAAAATGCTCTTATAGACCGCTGGCTTTATTTTATCTTGTTTTATTAACTATGCTTTTATTGTATCTGTAAATGTTTTAAATGGAATTGTATGAATCATTATGTTGTGAGCCGCCCTGAGACACTTCGGTGAGAAGGGCGGGATATAAGTTCATTAAATAAATAAATAAATAAATAAATAAATAAATAATATCTCAACCCCCCCCCCCAGAGCCCCAGATACCCACGGATCAATTTTCCATTATACTCTATGGGAACTGGTCGCCATAGGGAATAACGGCGTGCCCAGCAGACATTACCCCCCACTACCACTTTCTGATGACCCTGAAGCAGGGGAAGGGTTACTATGCCATTGGTCCACCTCCAAACTGAGAGCCAGTTTGGTGTAGCGGTTAATGGTGCGGACTCTTATCTGGGAGAACCGGGTTTGATTCCCCACTCCTCCACTTGCACCTGCTGGAATGGCCTTGGGTCAGCCATAGCTCTAATAGAGAGCCAGTTTGGTGTAGTGGTTAAGTGCGCGGACTCTTATCTGGGAGAACCGAGTTCGATTCCCCACTCCTCCACTTGCAGCTGCTGGAATTGCCTTGGGTCAGCCATAGCTGTCGCAGAGGTTGTCCTTGAAAGGGCAGCTGCTGTGAGAGCCCTCTCAGCCCCACCCACCTCACAGGGTGTTGGGGGAGAAGATATAGGAGATTGTGAGCCGCTCTGTGTCTCTGATTCAGAGAGAAGGGCGGGGTATAAATCTGCAGTCTTCCTCTTATTATTATACCCTATGGGAATCCTCCCAGTTGGGAGGCCCTCCCTCCACTTCAGGGTCATCAGAAAGCAGGACGGGAGGGAGTGAAATGTCTGCTGGGCAGTGCACTCCATTATTCCCTGCGGAGACTGATTCCCATAGGGCAGGAATGGCCAACGGTAGCTCTCCAGATGTTTTTTGCCTACAACTTCCATCAGCCCCAACCATTGGCCATGCTGGCTGGGGCTGATGGGAGTTGTAGGCAAAAAACATCTGCAGAGCTACCGTTGGCCACCCCTGCCATAAGGTATAATGGAGAATTGATCTGTGGGTATCTGGCACTTTGTGGGGAGCTGTTTTTTGAGGTCGAGGCAACGCATTTTCTGCATAGCATCTGGCGCCTCTTCTCAAATTAACCCCCGCCCCCAAGTTTCAAAAAGACTGGATTATGAGCCCCCAAAGAAGGTGCCCCTATCCTTCATTATTTCAGATGGAGGGAAGGCATTTCAAAGGTGGGCAGTCCCTTTAAATGCGATGGCCAGAACTCCCTTCAGCGTTCAATCATGCCTGTCACACCCTTGCTGCAAGCTCCACCCCAATGTCTCCTGGCTCCACCAACAAAGTCCCCAGATATTTCTTGAGTCAGACTTGGCAACCCTACCGCGTTCCTGTGTGTTCCTGCTCAAAAAAAAAGGCCTTGGGCAAGCCAGTTTGGTGTAGTGGAGAGCCAGTTTGGTGTAGTGGTTAAGTGTGCGGACTCTTATCTGGGAGAACCAGGTTTGATTCCCCACTCCTCCACTTGCACCTGCTGGCATGGTCTTGGGTCAGCCATAGCTCTGGCAGAGGTTGTCCTTGAAAGGGCAGCTGCTGTGAGAGCCCTCTCCAGCCCCACCCACCTCACAGGGTGTCTGTTGTGGGGGAGGAAGGGAAAGGAGATTGTGAGCTGCTCTGAGACTCTTCGGAGTGGAGGGCGGGATATAAATCCAATATCTTCATCTACCTCACAGGGTGTCTGTTGTGGGGGAGGAAGGGAAAGGAGATTGTGAGCCGCTCTGAGACTCTTCGGAGTGGAGGGCGGGATATAAATCCAATATCTTCATCTACCTCACAGGGTGTCTGTTGTGGGGAAGGAAGGGAAAGGAGATTGTGAGCCGCTCTGAGACTCTTCGGAGTGGAGGGCGGGATATAAATCCAATATCTTTATCTACCTCACAGGGTGTCTGTTGTGGGGGAAGAAGGGAAAGGAGATTGTGAGCCGCTCTGAGACTCTTTGGAGTGGAGGGCGGGATATAAATCCAATATCTTCTAATACTGGCTGTTCCAGACAAAATGGACCCCTGAGCCGGGCTGAATATGAAGCAGCTTCAGATATTCCAGGGGTGGCGAACGGTAGCTCTCCAGATGTTTTTTTGCCTACAACTCCCATCAGCCCCAGCCATTGGCCATGCTGGCTGGGGCTGGTGGGAGTTGTAGGCAAAAAACATCTGGAGAGCTACCGTTGGCCACCCCTGATATATTCCTTCGACAGTCAGTTTGAGTCACGCACATAGCTGCCGCCTGATTACTTATTAAGGGAGACAATTTCTGTTAGTTGATGAATATAATATGTTAGCGATTATCCTTGAGGCAACCGACTGTGTTACTGATTTTGGGCTGGAACAAAAGCCCTCAGAAATCTCTACACAGTCAGTGCCGTTGGTTTTCTTTCCCCTGATCCTCGAGCAAAGCCACTATATATATTTTTGAAGGTGTTGCATGAATACTCCAAAATATGCCCAGCGTTTAAAGACCAAGAAGGGGAGCTAGAATAAAGATAGCAGGTCTGTTTTCAGTGGTTTCTTGTGAGGCACACACTTTCACATCCCAACAGGTATAAAACCAGTTGAAAACCGGTTTCATTGTTCCGGTTCCACACACAAAACGCCCCAAACAGGCCTGGGAGTTCCATCGTGACCTTATGACAACTGCAGACAGAGGCCACATGTCACTATTAGATAAATAGATTTGGGGTAGCAGGGCTGGGAAAGATCACGTTCTAATGGATCAGGCCAGGGGCCCATCTAGTCCAACACTCTGTGTCACACAATGGCCAAAAAACCAGGTGCCATCAGGAGGTCCACCAGTGGGGTCAAAACTCCAGAAGCCTTCCCACTGTTGCCCCCCAAGCACCAAGAGTACAGAGAACATAAGAGGAGCTGTGTTGGATCAGGCCAATGGCCTATCCAGTCCAACACTCTGTGTCACACAATGGCCAAAAACCCAGGTGCCATCAGGAGGTCCACCAGTGGGGTCAGAACTCCAGAAGCCTTCCCACTGTTGCCCCCCAAGCACCAAGAATACAGAGAACATAAGAGGAGCTGTGTTGGATCAGGCCAATGGCCTATCCAGTCCAACACTCTGTGTCACACAATGGCCAAAAACCCAGGTGCCATCAGGAGGTCCACCAGTGGGGTCAGAACTCCAGAAGCCTTCCCACTGTTGCCCCCCAAGCACCAAGAATACAGAGAACATAAGAGAAGCTGTGTTGGATCAGGCCAGTGGCCCATCCAGTCCAACATTCTGTGTCACACACTGGCTAAAAACTCAGGTCCCATCAGGAGGTCCATCAGTGAGACCAGGACACTAGAAGCCCTCCCACTGTTGCTCCTCCAAGCACAAAAGAATACAAAGAACATAAGAGAAGCCATGTCGGATCAGGCCAGTGGCCCATCCAGTCTGACACTCTGAGGCACCAGATGCTATTCTGAAAATCTGGTGCCTCTATCTCAAAAAACAGCCCCCCCCCCTGATACTCACATATCAATTATCTGGTCTCCATAGGGAATAATGGAACCAGTCTCCATAGGGAATAATGGAATGCCCAGCAGACACTTCCCTCCCTCTCCCCCGTTTTCTGATGACCCTGAAGTGTGAGGAGGGCCTCCAAATCGGGTGATCCACTGCCCCCACCTGGGAATTGAATACAATCTGAGAGAGGCCACTATAATAGATAACACAACAAAAAAATACAAACTAGTGACCAATTTACTAAGAAGTATATAGAAATCAGTCCAAATGTCCAAAACATGTCTATTCAAGTCCCAAAGTAGTGTGGTGACAAGCCAATCGATTAAGTACCATACTTTTTGGACCATAAGACGCACTCCCCCCCCCCCAAAAAAAAGTGTGGGGGAAAGTGTGTGTGTCTTATGGAGCGAAGCTACGTACCTTCCTCCGGGGGGGGGGGCGATCCGCTGCCTCCAATCACGGCACTTCCCCCACGCCTGCCTGCCTGCCTTGCTCCAGCTTCTTACAGCAAGCGCCAGGATCGCTCCCTCCGCCCTCCGATCCCAGCACTTGCTTTAAGCATCAGAGCTGGAGCCAGGCAGACAGGCAAGGAGGAAGCACGCTGCCCTCTCCGCAGCCAGCACTCGCGAAGCGCTGGGTTTGCTGTGGGGCCACGTGGAGCGATCCCAGCGCTTGCTGGAAGAAGCTGGAGCCAGGCAGGCAGGCGCGAAGGAAGGTGCGTCCTATCGTCCAGAGCGCCTTATGTTTCTTTCCAGTCTTCATCAGACCGGGGACCGCTAACAAAAGAAAATATTATACAAAAATATCCGAAGGACATTCAGACACCACCAACCCTCTTCCAGTGAAAAAATATATCATACTTACATATTGATTCAATTATATAGATTTTTTACACAATTTTCAAAAAAAGAGGGACGCGGAGCATCTCCAGCAGCAATTTCACCTCGGCTACGGCTCAGTATGTGGCTTCTTGTGCACCCTAACGGTGCAACTAACATGTTTAAAAAGGCAAATATCTCATTTACAACTGCCATTACACAAGCCTCTTAAAGGTAAAGTAACATATTTCTAATGCAACATGCTAAAAGACACAAACACCAAAAACTATATCACAGCAGATACAACATACAAAGTATTCCATACAAAGAATGTCAAATCCCATAATTTATACAAAATTACGTTATCACACGGGCAAATTATGCACAGCACTCATAACATTATAAAGAAGACCATTCATTAAAAAAACATGTCAAATCATTGGTCATATTCAGTCCATATGGAGAAATGCAATTCAACTGGTGTATCCATATGCCTCTTTTTGCAGCAGAATCTTGTGCACGTCTTCATTGGAGAGCCAGTTTGGTGTAGTGGCTAAGTGTGTGGACTCTTATCTGGGAGAACTGGGTTTGATTCCCCACTCCTCCACTTGCACCTGCTGGCATGGCCTTGGGTCAGCCATAGCTCTGGCAGAGGTTGTCCTTGAAAGGGCAGCTGCTGTGAGAGCCCTTTACAGGCGCGCCTACCTCACAGGGTGTCTATTGTGAGGGAGGAAAGTAAAGGAGATTGTGAGCCCCTCTGAGACTCTTCAGAGTGGAGGGCGGGATGTAAATCCAATATCTTCATCTACCTCACAGGGTGTCTGTTGTGGGGGAGGAAGGTAAAGGAGACTGTGAGCCCCTCTGAGACTCTTCGGAGTGGAGGGCGGCATATAAATCCAATATCTTCATCTACCTCACAGGGTGTCTGTTGTGGGGGAGGAAGGGGAAGGAGATTGTGAGCCGCTCTGAGACTCTTCAGAGTGGAGGGCGGGATATAAATCCAATATCTTCATCTACCTCACAGGATGTCTGTTGTGGGGGAGGAAGGTAAAGGAGACTGTGAGCCCCTCTGAGACTCTTCGGAGTGGAGGGCGGGATATAAATCCAATATCTTCTTCATTTCTGTGTTTGTTCATATTTGTATAAGGTGAAAAACCAAAAATCTTCAGTCATGATTCTTTTGCGTAAAATGGCTGACCATAGGAGCTTCAATCACAGGGTTCCTAAGTCTGCTCCTGTGTTCCAGAATACGTACTCTAAGGGCTCGAGTGGTGCTGCCGACATACCTTAGGCCACACCCACAGGTGATCAAATACACAACACAGCGGGTAGCACATGTAAAGTAATGATTTAGAACAAATGGTCTAGTCTTTTCAGCAAAATAATACTCTTTGACATTCATAGCTAAATGACAAATTGCACACCTTTTACAAGCAAAGTGCCCTTTAAGAGTATGCTTGACCGATTGGTATTCTCTAGATCTTAGCAATTTATCCCTAATGGAATAAGTGCGATGCAATCCTATTTGTGGTGGCATTTCACAACCTCCAGTATCACTCACAATGTTCCAACGCTTCCTTACCACATTACAAATTCTGCTAGACAATCTGCTAAATTCCATTGTAATCTAGTACTTCTCATCCTGGGATTCTGTTTTAGTAACTGTGTTCTATCTAGATTTAGCAGCCCATTTTCTAGCCATCCTAACGTCTTTTTTTTTTAACATCTTTTTCTGACATCTTTTTCTGGATAGCCTCTACCAACACAATGAGATGCCAACTTATCACTATCCTCAAGATAATCAGACATCCAAATTGCCTCTTGCTATGACGTCACTGAGGGCCTATGAAGCTGCCAAGCCCACATGTTCAATGGCAGAGTGCTTTCTTCCTTCTTCGAAATGATGCCAAATAACACCATACAATAGATGGGTGCTTTTCACCTTGCCGAAAATGCTGCTAGAACTTTGTTGCGTATTGCATTTTGGTCCCTGAATTCCCAACGCAGCGCAACTACGCATGCTGAGGTGAGCCGCGGGAAACTGCGGGTCACTTGACTGTAAGGGACAGATGTTGACCGCCTATTAAGATCTGTGGCGCGAACTTTAACTGGTCAGGATTGGACCGGACTGGGAGTGGGTCTTTCCGGGTGAATGCATATAAGTGGGGACCCGGCCCTGCAATGTTGTCTTTGTAAAGGTTTGGAACCCTTTCCCTATGAAGAAAGGTTAAAACGCTTGGGGCTCTTTAGCTTGGAGAAACGTCGACTGCGGGGTGACATGAGGTGTACAAGATGATGCATGGGATGGAGAAAGTAGAGAAAGAAGCCCTTTTCTCCCTTTCTCACAATACAAGAACTCGTGGGCATTCAATGAAATTGCTGAGCAGTCAGGTTAAAACGGATAAAAGGAAGTCCTTCTTCACCCAAAGGGTGATTAACATGTGGAATTCACTGCCACAGGAGGTGGTAGCAGCTACAAGCATAGACAGCTTCAAGAGGGGGTTAGATAAAAATATGGAGCAGAGGTCCATCAGTGGCTATTAGCAAAAGTGTGTGTGTATATATGTGTGTGTGTGTGTGTGTGTATACATTTTTTGGCCACTGTGTGACACAGAGTGTTAGACTGGATGGGCCATTGGCTTGATCCAACATGGCTTCTCTTATGTTCTTATACTTCGTTTAGCTCTTATGCAGTAAAAATAGAAATTTCCTGCACGTCTAAGAATCTACATTGACCAGCCGACGTTTGCCCGCTCCTCTTGGTGTTCTTAAGGAAGTCCTTTGTTCTGTTTGCTTCACAGAAGACTGAACCTGCACCTTCTAGGAAACTGACAAGAAAAAGAAAATGGCCTCTGTGGACTTTTGAAATATATATAAATGCACATCATTAGAACATAACAACGTAAGAACATAAGAGAAGCCATGTTGGATCAGGCCAATGGCCCATCCAGTCCAACACTCTGTGTCACATAAGAACATCAGAGAAGCCATGTTGGATCAGGCCAGTGGCCCATCCAGTCCAACACTCTGTGTCACATAAGAACATAAGAGAAGCCATGTTGGATCAGGCCAATGGCCCCTCCAGTCCAACACTCTGTGTCACATAAGAACATAAGAGAAGCCAGGTTGGATCAGGCCAATGGCCCATCCAGTCCAACACTCTGTGTCACATAAGAACATAAGAGAAGCCCTGTTGGATCAGGCCAGTGGCCCATCCAGTCCAACACTCTGTGTCACATAAGAACATAAGAGAAGCCATGTTGGATCAGGCCAGTGGCCCATCCAGTCCAACACTCTGTGTCACATAAAAACATCAGAGAAGCCCTGTTGGATCAGGCCAATGGCCCATCCAGTCCAACACTCTGTGTCACAGAAGAACATAAGAGAAGCCATGTTGGATCAGGCCAATGGCCCATCCAGTCCAACACTCTGTGTCACAGAAGAACATAAGAGAAGCCATGTTGGATCAGGCCAATGGCCCATCCAGTCAAACACTCTGTTTCACACAGTGCCCCCAAAACCCCCCCAAATGCCATCAGGAGGTTCACAAGTGAGGCTATAAGCCCTTCCACTTTGCCCTCCCCCCAAACACCAAGCATACAGAGCATCACTGCCCTAGACAGTTCCAATAATATGCTGTGGCTAATAATAATAATAATAATAAAATTTTATTTATACCCCGCCCTCCCCGCCGAGGCAGGCTCAGGGCGGCTTACAGAATGTGGCAAGAGCCATGTTAAACAATAAAACAGTTATACATTTCTATAACATTTAAAATTTACCATTAAATTTACATAATATAAAAGTCTAAAATCAATCTAAAATAATCTCATCATATTGCTATCTCGATTGCTGATGTTAGTGATGGCATGGTGTTCATTTCAGGTTCCATCTTGGAAGGCTAGCCGGAAGAGGGCGGTTTTGCACGCCCTACGGAATTGGTTAATGTCCCGTAGGGCCCGCACCTCTTCCGGCAGCTGGTTCCACCATTGGGGTGCTTTTATAGAGAAGGCCTGTTCTCTAGTTATTTTTAGTTTGGCCTCCTTTGGCCCAGGTACTTCCAGAAGGTTTTGTGAGCTGGATCGCAGTGCTCTCTGGGGAACATATGGAGAGAGGCGGTCCCTAAGGTAAACAGGTCCTCGGCCATATAGGGCCTCTGCTTCTATATTTTTCTCCAATCCCCTCTTGAAGCTGGCTATGCTTGTAGCCGTCGCCACCCCCTGTGGCAGTGAATTCCACTGTTAATCACCCTTTGGGTGAAGAAGTACTTCCTTTTATCCATTCTAACCCGACTGCTCAGCAATTTCATTGAATGCCCACGAGTTCTTGTATTGTGAGAAAGGGAGAAACGTACTTCTTTCTCTGCTTTCTCCATCCCATGTATAATCTTGTAAACCTCTTATCATGCCACCCTGCAGTTGACGTTTCTCCAAGCTAAAGAGCCCCAAGCGTTTTAACCTTTCTTCATAGGGAAAGTGTTCCAAACCTTTAATCGTTCTAGTTGCCCTTTTCTGGACTTTTTCCAATGCTATAATATCTTTTTTGAGGTGCAATGACCAGAATTGTACACAGTATTCCAAATGAGACCGCGCCATCGATTTATTTAGGGACCTTATGATACTAGCGGCCCCGTGGCACAGAGTGGTATAGCAGCAGTACTGTGATCTGAACTCTCTGCTCACAACCTGAGTTCTATCCCAGCAAAGCTGGTTCAGGTAGCCGGCCCAAGGTTGACTCAGCCTTCCATCCTTCCGAGGTTGGTAAAATGACTACCCAGCTTGCTGGGGGGAAAGTGTAAGAGACTGGGGAAGGCAATGGCAAACCACCCCGTAAAAAAAAAAAAGTCTGCCGTGAAAACTTTGTGAAAGCAATGTCACCCCAGAGTCGGAAACAACCGGTGCTTGCACAGGGGGCCTTTCCTTTCCTTATGATACTGACGGGTTTGTTTTCAATTCCCTTCCTAATAATTCCCAGCGTGGTGTTGGCTCTTCCGCTGATGCTTCCTTTGCTATCAATATATTTTGATAAGGCCGGTTATATTTCTGTGTTAGAGTGACTTGATTTGTGTGAGCTTTCAGGAGCACAATTGAGACTAATTTATACACGGGAGCGTTGCTTTGTATCTCTGCCACCCAGTTGGGGATTGGCGACTCTAGGGGAAACTGATCTCAGTTGTCCGGAGATCAGTTGTAATTCTGGGATATCTCTAGGCCCCACCCAGAGCTACGTATGGCCCCCACAGTGCGGGTGCATGCACTCTCCTTCCAAGGAGTGAGCACTTCCTGGTATCCCCTGATGTTGGATGTACAGAAGTCGCTTGCCTTTTGCTGCTGAACTGACTATGCAAAGCAAAGCTCCGAGCCGAACGTCAGCCTGTTCCAGGGAGCGCCTGCAGCCTCCCACAAGGCTGCAATCCTGCTGAACCAGCCTGGCAGGTATTTCTCATGCTCGCAAATGATGTGTGACTGACTCGTGACGGCCCTGGGCAGCCATAAGCCAAGCAAACCGGTGGGCTGAGTGTGTATGTCAGGAATGATTACTGACAGCTCTCAATGCTCATAAATTTCTGCTGAGTCAGACCCCTGGCAGCAGCTCTCCAGGGTCTCAGGCTCTCATGTTGCCTAATTTCAGATCCTTTCACTGGAGATGCCGGGGATTGACCCTGGGACATTCTGCCTCCTAAGTGGGGGCTCTGCCACTGAGCCACAGGTCCTCCCCCAAAAGGAGAGTTGCTTTCTGCTGAATCAGACCTTTGGTCCATCGAGATCAGTACTGTCTACTCCCCGGGTGTCAAACTCATGAGGGCTGGATCTGATATAAATGAGATCTTGTTGGGCTGGGCCGTGTGCGTCATAAAACATAATGCCAGGTAGCAGCAATAAAAACTTTGTAAAGGACACAGACAATCAAAGATGTTTTTAAAAACTAAAAAGATCAGCACTCTTGCAATAGTTTTGTTTATTTAAGTTTCTGATAATGAACACCTCTTGTTCAGAATGATTGCATCAAAATCTGAAGGCAATGTCTGTGCTATAGCAATCTTGAGTATGCTGTTCAGGCGTTGTTCAGGTGTGTATCTGTTAAGCTGAAAACCTACTTTTGATTTATTGGCATTCATTACAGAAATCTCATGGTCAATGCGTTGAGCCTAAGACCCAGGGGAAAACATGAAATGGCTGGGCACTGCAAGCTTTTGTACATAAGTTGCTTCATGTGCTGGTCAGCCAATGGAGAAAATAGATTGAGCAAGCCTGGCAAAGCAAACAATGATGCAGAAGGAAGCAAGAGAGAGAGAAGGAAGCAGATGACAGGCAGGCCTAATAGGAGCACTTGGGGGGGGTCTGATCCGGCCTTTGTGCCATGCGTTTGACACCCCTGGTCTACTCATACTGGCAGCAGCTCTCCAGGGTCTCAGGCAGAGGTCTTTCACATCATCTGCTTACCTGATCCTTTAACTAGAGATGCCGAGGATTGAACCTGGGACCTTCTGCCCAACAAGTGGAGGCTCTGCCATTGAGCCATGGGCTCTCCCCAAAGAGGAAGTTGCCTTCTGCTGAATCAAACCCCTGGTCCATTGAGGTTGCTATTGTCTACTCAGACTGGCAGCAGCTCTCCAGGGTCTCAGGCAGGGGTCCTTCGTTGCACCTCTTATCAGGCTCTTTTAAGCGGAGATGTGGGGATTGAACCTGGGACCTTCTGTGTGCCGAGCAGAAGCTCTGCCTCCTGCACAAATGTGAACCTGTGCAAAACGCTAATCATTCTGAATTGTGGTCTAGTCACCAACTGACCTCATTATACCCCACCTTTCCCCCCAGTGGGGACAGGCAGGGGTGGAATTCTAGCAGGAGCTCCTTTGCATATTAGGCCACACACCCCGGATGTAGCCAATCCTCCAAGAGCTTACAAGGCTCTTTTTTTAAAAGCTCTTGGAGGATTGGCTGCATTAGGAGGTGTGGCTTAATCAGGGGTGGAATTCTAGCAGGAGCTCCTTTGCATATTAGGCCACACACCCCGGATGTAGCCAATCCTCCAAGAGCTTACAAGGCTCTTTTTTTAAAGCTCTTGGAGGATTGGCTGCATTAGGAGGTGTGGCCTAATCAGGGGTGGAATTCTAGCAGGAGCTCCTTTGCATATTAGGCCACACACCCCAGATGTAGCCAATCTTCCAAAAGCTTACAAGGCTCTTTTTTTTTAAAGCTCTTGGAGGATTGGCTGCATTAGGAGGTGTGGCCTAATCAGGGGTTGAATTCTAGCAGGAGCTCCTTTGCATATTAGGCCACACACCCCAGATGTAGCCAATCCACCAAGAGCTTACAAGGCTCTTTTTTGTAAGCTCTTGGACGATAGGTTACATCAGGGGTGTGTGACCTAATTTGCAAAGGAACTCCTGCTAGAATTCCACCCCTGGGGACATGTCATGTCTTCTCCAATTTATCCCAACAACAACCCTGTGAGGTTGGTTAGGCTGAGTGTGCGATTGTATGAAAGGCTTGCCTCAGCAGAAAAGGGCATTGCAGGGGAGGGGGGGGGGGCGTGTTCCAGTTTATTTTTTAAATGCCTGCTCCTGATTTGACTTCAGTGTGACCCCTAAACGTGTCATTGGATCTGCTACAGCACAGAGGGGATTCCATGGCTGAAGTTGTCGAGAGCCAGTTTGGCGTAGTGGTTAAGTGCGAGGACTCTTATCGGGGAGAACCAGGTTTGACTCCCCACTCCTCCACTTGCAGCTGCTGAAATAGCCTTGGGTTAGCCATAGCTCTCATGGGAGTTGTCCTTGAAAGGGCAGTGTCTGGGAGAACTCTCTCAGTCCCACCTATCTCAGGCAGTGTTCCCTCTGTGCTGAGTTAGTATGAGCCAGCTCGCAGTATTTTAGCCTCCAGCTCACTCATTTTTGTCTTAGCTCAGGAAAAATGGCCCCAGATCAAGCTAGTTTATGCAGGAGCTCACAACTTTAATGGTAGTAGCTCACAAAGTAGAATTTTTGCTCGCAGGACTCCATAGCTTAGAGGGAACATTGCTCACAGGGTGCCTGTTGCGGGGGAAGAAGATAAAGGAGATTGTGAGCCCCTCTGAGACTCTTTGGAGTGGAGGGCGGGATATAAATCCAATATCTTCTTCTACCTCACAGGGTGTCTGTTGGGGGGGGGGGGGGAAGGTAAAGGCGATTGTGAGCCCCTCTGAGACTCTTTGGAGTGGAGGGCGAGATATAAATCCAATATCTTCATCTACCTCACAGGGTGTTTGTTGTGGGGGAGGAAGGTAAAGGAGGTTGTGAGCCGCTCTGAGACTCTTCGGAGAGGAGGGCGGGATATAAATCCAATATCTTCATCTACCTCACAGGGTGTCTGTTGTGGGGGAGGAAGGGAAAGGAGATTGTGAGCCGCTCTGAGACTCTTCGGAGTGGAGGGCGGGATATAAATCCAATATCTTCATCTACCTCACAGGGTGCCTGTTGTGGGGGAGGAAGGGAAAGGAGATTGTGAGCCGCTCTGAGACTCTTCGGAGTGGAGGGTGGGATATAAATCCAATATCTTCATCTACCTCATAGAGTGTCTGTTGCGGAGGAAGAAGATAAAGGAGATGGTGAGCCGCTGTGAGACTCTGGTTCAGAGAGAAAGGCAGGGTATAAATTTACGATCTTCAATTACAGTCTATAATAAAGTGCAGATACCTTCACAATATTTCTTCTATAAATCCCCAAGGAATGCAGAGTAAAGGGATCAAAAGTTCCACAGGTCATTCAGAAGTTCTTTCAAAGGCTTGTAATCTAAAAGCACTTTAATAACAGATAATTACGATGATAGCAGTCCCAAAGTCTTATACAGGAAAGGTCCCCTGTGCAAGCACCAGTCGTTTCTGACTCTGGGGTGACGTTGCTTTCACATTTTCACGGCAGACTTTTTACAAGGTGGTTTGCCATTGCCTTCCCCCAGTCTTTTACACTCCCCCCCCCCCAGTCTTTTACACTCCCCCCCCCCATTTGACCGACCTCGGAAGGATGGAAGGCTGAGCCAACATTGGGTCAGCTACCTGAACCCAGCTTCCACCGGAATCAAACTCAGGTCATGAGCAGAGAGTTCAGACCACAGTACTGCAGTACTGCTGCTTTCCCACTCTGCGCCGCAGGGCAGAGACTTATACAAGGAGTCGACTAATTTCTCGTTTCGTTCAGCTCTTCTCGGAAACGGGACCCATAAAAAAGGTGCCACATTATCAGAATAAATCACACAGTGATTCTGACTAATCAACCACAGTTGACGGATGCCTGTCGGTGGGAATTACTGTATGATTTATTCTGACGAGGTTGCACCTTTGAAAACCACAGGCTCGTAACTCTCCGGCCTCCTTCCGCAACTGGGACTCTCTAATTACATCTCCCTTTTAATTAATTCCCAACTTTTAAATTAAAATATCTCTCACTCACACCTTTTCCCCGGTCAAACCGTGGCTCCGGGCAACTGCTGTGGTCCGTGCCACAAAACGTTTGACCTTTTCAAGAGCAGCACTGAAAGACCTGGTGTTTCGTTTCAGCTGCCTGAACAACAAAAGACCAGGAAACCGTACAGGGGCGGGACTCACTCCTGCCCAAATTCTCCTGCGATAGAAACGCAGCTGGCAAATTAAAGAAGGGAC